>NW_004955413.1:28665180-28772898 GCF_000276665.1 Chinchilla lanigera
GCAATCTGTTCCACTGGTCCTCAGGTCTATTTTTTTGCCAGTACCATGCTGATTTTATCACAGTAGCTTTGTAGTATAATTTCAAGTCAGGGATTGTTCTGCCTCCTGACTTGTCTTTGTTGCCCAGGATTGCCTTTGCTATTCTAGGTCTCTTTTGGCTCCAGATGGACTTTAGCAGTATTTTCTCTAGTTCTGTGAGGTATGCCAGTGGTATTTTGATCAGGAATAATGGAAAAATTTTTGCCAGCTACTCCTCCAACAAAGGGCTAATAACTAGAATATATAAAGAACTCAACTCAAAAGAAATTAGACTCCAAAACAGAAGAACCAATCAAAAAATAGGCAATTGAAATGAATAGACACCTCTCAAAAGAAGTCCAAGTGGTCAATAAATACATGAAAATAATGTTCAATATCTTTGACCATTATAATAAAGCAAATCAAAACAATACTGAGATTCCATCTTATTCCAGTAAGAATGGCTATTATAAAGGACTCAAAAAAAAAAAAAGTGCTAGTGAATTGTGGGGGAAAAGGAACCCTTCTACAATGCTGGTGGGAATGTAAACTCATATAACCACTGTGGAAATCAATATGGAATTCTCAAAAAACTAAGAAATTCCATTTGACTTAATTATACTTCTTCTGGATATCCTCCTAGAAGAGTTAAAGCCATTAGATTATAGTAATAGGAGCATAATTCACAATAGCAAAATCAGAGCAACAGCCTATAGACAGATGAATGCATAAGGAAAATAAATGTGGTACAGGGTGTGGTGGTGCACACCTATAATCCCAGCACTTGGGAGGCTGAGGCAGGAGGATTGTTGCAAGTTCAAGACCAGCCTGGTGAGCTCAAGGCCAACCTCAACTGCATAGCGAGACCCTGTCTCAAAAAGACAAATAAATAAATAAATAAATAAATGTGGTATATTTATACAACAAAGTACTACTCAGCCATAAAGAAGGACAAATTTGGTTTGTAGGAAAATCAGTGCACCTTGAAACCATAATGGTAAGTGAAATAAATCAATCACAGGAGATTACATATCACATGGTTTCCTCTAACATGAAGAACCCAAAATATAAATAATTTAAAGAGCAATACAAAAGAGAGATGGCAGGGAATAAGAGGTAGACTCTGTGGAGCTGGGAAGATATGGGGAAGGAAGGAAAACAGAGAAAGGGAAAAAGGGAGTAGAAACAATCAAGGTCAGATATCTATGTGTACCAGTTCCCCAGGGTGAGTGTAATTACCATGTATCACAAACATATACTAGGAAGAAATAATGTCATGCGTTCAACCACAGTTTAATGTATAATAGATATTGTGAAAGGGAAAGAAACTGCTCAAAAGGAGAGAACAAGGGGTAGGGGAAAGGAGAAAATAAGGAAGGGAAAAAAAATATATATATATATATCATAGCTAAGATAATTGTACTACTAATATCTATTGGTTTATTGAAAGGAATAGTTAATGCTTAATTGTTTGATCAACTTTGCATGCCTATATCTGATAATCTGAGCAACTAGTTTGAAGATAACAATATGCAATATAACAGCCATTGTTAATTTTCTATCATTTTGTTTTGAAACTCTGTATCATTTTTACTGTTTTTTAAAATTATCTTTAAAATAAATTTTAAAATAAACAAATAGTAAATAAATAAATATGTGCACACACAGAGCAGAAAAAAGTTCGTCCAAATTTCAATTGTGGGTATCTGTGGGCATTGGAATTTGGGGTTTTTATCATTATTTTCAACTTGGTAGATTTGGATATTTTCTAAATATTCTACAATGGCTGTCTATTATTTATATAATCATAAAACATTTTTAACCTTTTAAAAAATTCTTTAAATTTTTAAGTGCTAATAATAAGACACATTTCTAATAATAAAACTGTCAATTTTTACTCAAAAGAAGCAAATAATAAAATCAAACTTTGGTCACTAGAGACAATCAGCAGTTATTTTTTATTGTGTGTGTTTTTGATACATTACAATTAATAAGCAGTTATTTTTCAAGCTGGGGAATCAACATGGGACGTAACATCTTTCCAGGCACTCCTTAGCAAGACAGTGCCATCGCAGGGCTGTAAGAAGTTACATCCTGTCCACCAAGGGCTGTCGCTTAAGGATAGGTTTCCAGAAATATCAAATATAATCCTTCAATAAGATGCAGAATTAAAAAGTCAAAATTAAATAACTCAGTCACTTAACTCTTGCTTAAAAGGGAAATTCTGTTGAAAACCTGAAGCCATTAATTTAAGCTAAACCGTATTTCACCTGCCTCTTTTACTTTACTAAGAGTGCTGAGGTTGCCTGCCACAAAGAGAACACCAGATGTGGTGGAACGTACCTTAGGGTCCCCTTCAAGCAGGTCAAAGAAGGAGCTGACTGCGACCATTCCAGTGCCCCTGGAGTCTAGCGTTTTCATGAGCTCTTTGAATTCTGAGTCACTTAATTTTACAACCGTGGAACTTAGAATCTGTCTCAATTCTTCCCCTGTTATCTCTCCGTTGGGTTTCTGAGTATGAGAGGGGATACAAGGAAATTTTTTAAAAGGAAGAAAAAGAGTTATATATATTTAGCATCACTGAGTAAAGAGAGAGCTTCGGCCACAAAGGATTATGATTTGGAACAAGCGTGTCACAATTGATGACCGTCATGTCACGTATGTGCCCAGAGTGCGGTGTGGACTCCAAGCACACTTCCTAAGATGCCCCATCAGGACTGGCAGGAGGTGGCGCCCAGGGAGGAGGGAGGCCAGTTCTGGGGCAGAGGCTGACACCTGCCCTAGGTGTCCCACAGCCTGAGCACCCTCCTTCCCCCAGCCCCACCCGGGGAGCTCGAACTTCCCGGCAGGTCTATCGCAACTTGCCAATTTACTAAGGATATTAATTAATTACACTTGTTTTCAGTACCACCACCTCCTCCATTACATAAATGGACAATTACTTAGCGAGAAAAACGTCAGCCATGCTGGGTAGAGACTGCATATTATGAGCAAAATACTCTGAGGCAGATTTCTTCCCCCAGAATGAAAAATTGTCAATAAGAAAATTAAATATGAAAATTGCGGACCCTTGTTTACTGGAAAGACAGGAAAGATAAAAGAGTCCCCACCTCATAGAGAGATATTGTAAATATTAATGCAAAAAAGGGTTTATAAAGTGGTAAAAATAGTGTACAAATATCAACTGCTACTTGGCCCAAAATACGGAAAATGAATAAAGTTCTCTGGGATAAAATAATTCAGGGGATATATGCATACTTACTTTGGGGTTTGGGGGTGAAAATCCATTTTTTAATGTCCAAATAAGAATCACTGACCATTTTAAAATGATTTTTGATGAATGTACAGCATTGTGTAGCCATCACCACTAACACTAGAATATTTTGGTTACTGTCCACAAAGAATCCTCATGCATATTTCATTCCACTCCCCGTTTCCATCCTCAACCTAAGGCAACGACCTCACTTTCTCTCTCTGTGGAGTTGCCTTTTCCCTGGAGATTCCACAGGAGCAGAATTATATGATAAACAGACGGTGTCCTGCGTCTGGCCCTTTTCATTTAGCATGGTTTTTCTGAGGTGCTGGCATAGATCAGCGTTCTGTTCCTTTTATGGCTTATTAGTATTACACTGAGTGAGCAGGTCACGTTCTGTTTACCCACCCGCAAGTTGATAAACATTTGGGTCACTTCAACTTGGAAATTATGCGTAACACTGCTGTGAGCATTGGCACTCATGTCTTTGTGTGGACTTGTTTTTCTCTTGGACTGACACACCTAGGCATGGAATTGCTGGGTCACGTGCTTAGTTACGTTTAATTTTGTAAAAAGCTGCTACACTGTTTTTCACAGTGGCTCTCCTGTTTTCCATGCCTACCAGCAGTGCAGGGGAGTTCCAGTATCTCCACACCGTTGGCAACTCCTACTATTGTCTGTCTTTTTAGCTATAGCTGTTCAGATGGGAGAGAAATGGCATCTCGTGGTTTTGATCAGCATTTCTCTAGTAACTAACGATGCTGAGCATCTTTTCACGTACATATTGGCTCTATTTATATATCTTCCTTGGGAAGATGCCTATGAAAATCTCTTGCTCACTTTAAAAATTGGGCCATTTTCTTACTGAGTTCTAATAATTCTTATAATTCTGGGCACACCAGTCCTTTAGAGGAGACATGATTTGTACCTATTACTCCCAATCTGCTTGTCTTTTCACTTTTAATTCCTCTTTACTGATGGTATCTTGTAACGCAAAATTTTAAAATTCTGATACAGTCCAACATGTTTTTCTCTTTTATGATCCATGCTTTTAATGTTGTCTCTAAGAAATGCGCCTAACACAAAATCGTCAAGATTCATATACATGCTTTTCTTCTAAGAGTTTTATCATTTTAGCTTTTACATCAATGTCTGTTTGCAGTAGGGCAAAAGTAAGAGTTATATTTTGGCATATGAATATTCAATTTTCTCAGCACCATTTTTAAAAAGATTATCCTTTCCTCGTTAGATTTGTCAAGAATGAACTGATTATAAGTGTAAAGGTTTATTTACTGGATTCTGAATTTTGTTTCATTGATCCATTTGTCTATCCTTATGTCAGTAGCAAATAATCTTTATTACTACAGTTTATACTAAGATTCAAAATCAAAGTTTAAGTGCTCTAACTTTATTCTCCCTTCTAAGATTATTTTGGCTATTCTGTGACCTTTCTATTTCCATACAAATTTTAAGATCATTTTTTTCAATTGCAAAAAAAAAAAAAGCTACTTGAAGTTTTGATAGCATTTGCGTTAAATACATAGATTTGGCGAGAACTTCCATCTTACTAACGCTGTGTTCTAATCCATGAATATGGAATGTCTTTTACTTATATCGCTTTTAATTTCTTTAAAAACTCCTGTAGTTTTCATTTGGCACTTCTTTTGCTGAATTTGTTCCTAAGCATTTGATTCTTATTTGATGTTGCTGTGAAGGGAACTGCTTTCTGGAAGTTCGTTTTGTGATTGTTTCATTGCTAGTTTATAGAAATCTATCTAATTTTCGCATATTGATTGGCCTTATATCCTGCAACTCTATTAGTTCTAGGTGTGTGTGGGGGAGTGCTTTTTTAGAATTTTCTAAGCATAAGATCATGTTGTCCTTTAATAAATATGGTTTTGCCTCTTCCTTTACAAACTGAATGCCTTTTATTTCCTTTTTTGTTTTCTAACTGGACTGTCTAGAACACCAGCGCATTGCTGAAGAGAAAGAGCAAGAGCAGACATTCTTGTGTTCTTCCTAACCTTAGGGGGGAAATGGTCTTTTACCACTGATATGCTGTTAGCTATGGGTTTGCCATAAATATCCCCTGTCAGGTTAAGAAATTTCTCTTCTACTTCCAGTTTGCTGGGAGTTATTATCATGAATGGGTATTGAGGTATGAGTATTTTTCAAATACTTTTTCTTCATCTACTGACATGATCATGTAGTTTTGTCCTTAATTCTATTAATATTATGTATTACATTAATTGATTGTGGGGAGTTAAATCAGCCAGAGGTAAACAATCCAGAGGTAAATTCGTGTGTTTATAGCACCTAATCCTTGTTATATGTCCCTGGGTTTAGTTCAGTAGTAATATTTTGATGAGAGTTTTTGGATCTACAGTCATGAAGGATATGGATCTGTGGTGGTTTTTTTGATTCCTTTGCCTGAATTTGTATTGGGGAAACACTGGTTTCCTAGAATGAAGTGGGACATGTTCCTTTTTTTTATATTTTCTGAACATTTGTGAAGTATTGGTATCATTTCTATAAACAATCTTTGCAATCTTCAGTGTAGAGACTTATTTTATTGTTAAACATTTTATTAGCAATGATATTATAAAAGTTCTTTTTTAATTTATTGCCAAGTTTACAAAAATATTGGTTCTTGCATATTGACCTTGTATCTGATGACCTTCAAAACGCTAATATTAATTCAACATGGGGGGGAAAGGCTTTCTATTAATAAAATCATGTCATCTGCAAATCATAATGCCAAGAATAAGATACGTGAACAGCCACAGCAGATTTAGAGTTCGTGATCACGGTGACAGGGCCACCTGGGGAAATGGTGACAGCACTGAAAGACAGCACAGACACAACTCGGGGCGATCTGAAGTGGCCTTTCTTCTACACAGTCCTCTGTCTAGCAGGAGGGGGACCTGCTTCCCAGGGCTGCACTTTCCAGCCAGGCAGACCTGGGCCCTGCCTCCTGCTGGGCCCCCCCTCCTTTCATGCCACCCTATCCAGCCCTCTCCAGGACCCGGAAGTGGCCAAGGCTGAGGCGAATGATGGTGACAGTGGGGCGTGGCTCCAGAAACCATGCACTACGGCACTTTAGGGCACTTGATGGTCACTGCTCTCAGCTGTGCTCCAGAGGGTGAGCTCATGGCCGGTGGTGGCTTTGTGTCGTCTGTCTATGTGCACAGCTTAAGTGCTCAGAGCAGGGCCCAGAGTGGGTCAGACACTTAATTCCTAGCCTGCACTGTGTGAGTGTGTGAGTGTGTGAGTGTGTGTGTGTGTGTGTGTGTATGCATGTGTGTTGGACTCCAGTTGAACAGTGCAGCAATGACTTTTATGCAGTCCAGTACTTGGAGAGCTTAGCATTATTACAGTCTTCCATTAGCAGAAATGAAAATTACACTATTTTTAATTAAATTAATGCTTCCATTCATTAACTGAACCAAGGTTGGGAAACTCCCCCAAAGCTTTCATACATCTTTGTCCAGGTGGCTCATCCAACATTCCTGGCAGCTGCGCCCTGCACTGGATTGGGCCTGTGTAGAGCCCGGGGCCTGGCCAGAAACCCAGGTCCCCTGGAGGGGGCTCAGGCTGGACATTCAACCCCTGCTCCCTTCCCGCCTCTGTCAGATGGAGAGAACAACACCTCCCTGGCAGAGGAGGTGACGGATTAGGTGAGTGTGTACTGCTAGCAACAGAGAGGCTGTGGGGTGACTCCCGCCAGCCTACAGACTGTCCCTCCTTCCACCCACCTTTGCCCTGTGTGGTCTGATACCCTCAGTTCACTGCAGCCAGCACGACACAACGTGATAAAATGCTGGGGAGGATCACATTCGCATCAATTTTATTACAGTTTGATTTTATAACTATTCTACTTTACTACTAGCTACTGCTAATTTTTTACTGTGTCCAATTTATAAATTACACATCACCATAGGGATGTGTGGAGGGGAAAAGCCGGTATATACAGTCGTTTGCCACAAAATTTTGGTCAATGACAGACCACATGCACACAGTATATACCATGTGGCCTAGGTGTGTCACAGGCTGCACCCTCCAGAGGTGTGCAAGTGCACAAGTACACTCCATCACGTTCCCGAAGCGAGGGAGTCACTCGGTGATGCATTTCTGTGAACATGTGACCATCGTTAAGCAGCACAGGACAGTGAGATAAATGCTCGTCGCATAACTACACGGGGCTCCGTACTATCTGCAATTGAAGGCACCCATGGCGGGGTCCTGGAAGAGACCCTGCGTGGGTGAGAGGGGACAGCCATCATTACAGCAGGAACGACCCCCCGGGAACATGGCAACCCACATCTCTGCTTCCACCCTGTGCTTGGACACCCGAGTGATGGTCGTCCACGCTGACGGAAGCAGACGCTGGGTCCCCAGCACACCAGGCACACCCAAGTCTTTAGGCCACTTGCTGGCAGCGGGCTGCCCCTGAGGCTCACAGACTTCCGCTTGGTCAGCAACCTGGGAAGCCGACGCTGAGCTCTGGGGCGCCTCTGCTGAAGGACAGCTTTTTACGCGGTCCTACGTGAGTCGAAGGACAACAAATTTCTACTCCTCGTTATTTACTAGAGATCTGGTTGCAGAATGTGCTCAGTAAATAGACTTGGGAGCTGTCTCTATGCTTCAAGAGTACCCAACTGCTGCTTTCTAAAATACACAGCTAGGGAGATACCTCAGCAGCACAAGTGCCTGCCTGGCAAGCCAAGGTCCTGAGTTCGATTCCTGGTACAAAACAAACAAACATTAGAGCAAACCAATGTTGAAAGCAAGAGGAGCAAGTTGCAAATTCCTCAATTAACCTCCTTGTGCTGTACAATTAAAACATTCAATGGCTGTTTTGGAGCTAAAAAACGTTCTCGTGGGGACGACAAGTTGGTTACGAACCGACAAACTCTCAGTTAGGGTCGGGAAGGCTCAGCGAGGCCGGACTATTTGTTAACTAACTGCGTTGACCAGCCACCTGTTCCTAACAGTCTCGGGCACACAGACCGTGTTGCGATAAGCATTTATCTCACTGTCCTGCAGCTGATTTTATGCTCTCTCTCTCCTTCCTCTCCACCTGACGCAACCTCAGGGGTCAGGCCTGATAACCCCGAACACCCAGAACAATTCTCAGCCTACAACAGGGGCTCAGAAAATGTCTGTTGGGTGACTAAGTGAGCGGAGGTAGTTTTCACTGGCCGCACTGAGTGTCAGCTTTCTCAGAAACTGAAAGTGTCTCAAAAGAGAAAGAGTCAGAAGCTTACAGAGGCGCCGGTCATCAGTAAGGCCTTCTTCAGAGCCCCGCAGCTGTACTCGGCGTGTCTGAGCACCTTTGTGACAGCGCTTTCCTTCCCAGACTGATTTCCAGCATTGATGCTGCAAAATAGGGGAAACACAGGAGTAAGATTATACTCTTCAACCCTGTCTTTTCCTTACACAAATCACAGGAACCACACAACTGTAATGGCAGTTTCTCCGTGAGTGGCGCCATCCTGACAGCATATCGCACCATGTGGACCTGTTCTTTTCATCACCTGGTGGGTGTGGCATCCAATAGGGTGGGAGTCTCACAGGTGCCAGCTAGCTGTGCCACCCGCCCCCCATGATGACCAGCACAGCCGAGCTCAGGCTCCGCCGTCCACACGTGTACTCCCGGAGGCCACGCGCTCCCACCCCGGAGATCAAAACCAACTTCAATACACACTCTGACGAGTTCGCTGCCCTCCTTCGCTAAGGTCATGGAGACACCTCTACCTTTCCCACAAGGTGACAAGGGACAGGGGACGGCTTTACCCACGGGAGCATTCCCATTTTGTTCGGGAGTTTGGCCATGTCTAGGCAGCCATCTCAGTTTTTTCCGGTTGTGCAAAGTGTACAACACACACCTTCGGCGGCTTTGCAGAAACATGCTGAATGTCATTGGAACCTAGTTTTCCTAAACATCACCCGCACTGGCACGAACAAGTCTTCTGGACAGGACTGCCGACGTGGAGGCCAGCAGTTCTTTGTCCTGGGACACTCAGAGCAGGACACTGCGCAGCGTCCCTGGCCTCTACCCACTAGATAGCAGAAGGTATCTCCACCCCTGATTGTGACAATCTGGTCTGTTTTGTGACACTGCCAACTGTCACCTGAGAGGCGAGACTGCCTCTGATGGAGAACCCGCTGTTTTAGAGTAAATAAAGCTTCAATTTTAACTCTGACAAGGTGCAATCAGACCAAAATTATAAAGCAACCGAGTGACTTCCTTTAAAACAGGAACTTGTAGCAAGGAGGGAGGACTCTCAGGCAGGGAAGTCAGTAAATCTCCGTAAGTCCTGAGACAGGGATGGGCCCCAGTCAGGTGGGAAGTAACTCTGAGGTGCCTTTTACCTTACAACAGAGCACAGCACCCTCAATGTACGTGCTCAGATTATAAAGCCTGTTTTAGTTTCTTTAAGATCCATGTAGGACACTCCATACAGAGTGTACATCAGTATAAACAAAAGACGACTTAGAGCAGAAGGCTAAATTCTAAACTGTGAGATTTTTAAGTACTTTAAAAAATATTCTTAGGGCCCCATCACAACTTCCATGAAATTACAATTGCAAGTCATACCAGGCATTGGGAGTGATGCTCCAGGCCCAGAGCCCCCTCAACCCCCGACAGTGACAGAGGGGGCTCCTTTCCGGGCAACAGGTGGCGAGTACATGTTACTACATGACCCCGCCGAACACACTCAGAAGAGGGGGACGATGTGAGCTGCAAGCGCGTGTATGGGGAGGACCTCCAGGCCCCTCGCCGAGCTCACAGCATGTGACCCACTTAAGATAGCATATAGTCTTGTTTTCCTCACCTAGGAAATGGAACAATAACTATACCAAACACGTTTTAAGGCAAATTTAAATATGAAAAATATCTATGAGCTGTAAATCATTATATAAAAGCTGGCGATTATTTGATGGAGTTTAATTGGTCACTCAGTAAATGAAGAAAAAGTAACTCGGGTATTTTCAAATATTTTACATATTATGATTTGTACAACTGAAACTTAGTTGGCTTTATACATACCAATCTCTTTTTAGGGGGGGAACTATGTTATTAACTTCCGATCTCTGAAGCTCATAAAATGATGTTAAAAATTGCTTCCAATTGATTCTACTGGTGGTTTTAAATCCAAATCTGTATTAAAAGAAAAAAATTATTGTAAATATCTTTTCTATAATACCACATGGATTAGATGCTTAATACTGAATTGAAAGTGGAATGAATGTAGATGAAGTTCCAAACCTAAGGGAAACCAAAGCATTTAGTAAAATGGCACTACAAACTGATTTTTAAAAAGAAATGAAAAATCAAACTGATTACCCATCCTCATGTCTCTGCATTGTGTTAGTGGTAGCACAGATTGAAGGAAAAAAAGAGGGATTTGGTTAAAGTTCTAATGTCCACAGAAGAATATTTTTCACATTCACTATATGAAGAGTTCAGCTATTGTGGTCAGCAGGATAATGGTATTCAAGGCATCCAGGTCCCAATCCTTGGGGATCTGCAGGTACCTTACCTTACCTTACATTTCCTTACCCAGCAAAGGGGACTTTGTCAATGAGCTTAAAAATGCACCTTGAAATGAAAGAGTATCCTGGCTTATTAGGGTGGGCACACCCTAGTCACATGAGTTCTTAGAAATGGAGAAAGCAGCAGCCAGAAAAAGATGTGACTATGGTAGCTTTGAAGATGTTGGAAGGGGCTGTGAGCCAAGGAGAGCAAGTGGCCTATAGAAACTGAGAAAGGCACAAAGTAAACCTGCCCACCTCTCTGATGGGCCTGCTGATGCCTGGATTTTACCCTGAGAGTCTGAGGATGGGATTCTTACTGGCCAAATGTTAGTATAAGAAGTTTGCATTGGTCTAAGCCACTAGGCTTGTGTCTTGGTAAGGCAATTGTTCGAAAACAAATTTCCAAGCTGAATATTGTCCCATCACTCAGGGCCCAGTCAACTGGGTGTTAATAAGATGCCACCAGTAATAACTTTGGGGTGAGCCTTGGTTTGGGGTTCAGAAAGGCCAGAGTGCAAATCCCTGCTCCTTCATTCCTACTGATGTGACTCAGACAAACTGCTTCCTCTTATGCATCTCTATTCTTACCTGCAAAAGAGAGTGAGTGGTCGCATCCACTGGGAGGGTTCTTACAAGAATCAGAGCTAAGGGATCAAAAGCCTCAACAGCAGCAAGTGTTGGATCACACACCCACCCTCCTGTGTATGTCACCCGCACACTAAGCATCAGTGCCCATCCATGACAGAATGGCAGAAAACAGTCTCATGTAAAATTGCTAGATAACAGACAGGAGATGCAGAAGTGGGGACAAGACAGGCTGCCCAGCACTGACTGTTAGAGAGTTGTGTTGGGTGAGAACTGGGTGAACAAACTTAAACTCTTCATCTACAGTCAGGGCACTAAAAGGTGCAGAGAAAAAGAGGGGAGCTGAGGGTTGTATTGATCACTTTCCCGTTGCTGGAACAGGACACCTCATATCTGCAGTGTGAAGGAGGAGAGGTTCATTTTGGCTTATGGTTTTTAAAGGGTTCAGTCCATGGTCGCCTGGCTCTAAGGCAGGAAGCGCATGGTGGAAGGGGCTGGTGGGAGAAAGCTGCTCACGTCATGGTGGCCAGCATGATGAAAAAGAAGCCAAGATCCATGAAGGGAGATATTCCAGGTCATGCCCCAGGCAGCCCACTTCTCTTTCTACCGGACCTCACCTCCTAGCAGCACACTCAGGGGTGGATTCATCAGTGGATGAGTATCGCACCCCACGAACCAATCATCTTCCAAAAGCCCTACCCCTGCACACATGAGGCTCTGGGGGACATTCCAGTCAATGATGGCAAATCTTGTAGAGCTTTCAATGATACAAACAACCCCTTGTGGCATGTGTGCCATAGGTTCGCCACTGTTGTTCTGGGTCTAAACCATAATGGGTGAAGGATGCCCAGCCCTCACTGTTTCCAGTAGGGCAGCGGTGGTTCTGCGGGCCGGCACCCACACCGGATGTAGGGTGGCTTTCTTGTCTAGCCCCACCTCACCCCGTCCTCCACACTAATAGGTAAAGTTTGTTTTCTTTCAGTACTGTGAATTTGATGGTCAGCAAAAGGGCCTCAGGATAGCTGCCCCTCGAACCAGTCCACTGTGCATGCAGCAAACCATGGATGTGTCACTTGGCCAGGAAGCTCTACCCATGAGAAGCCACCCATCCGCAATCCTCCACCTCGTGTATAAACTGCTCCTAAGTCAGCTTCCTGAAAAGATGGCCCGTGAGGATGAGACTCTCTACCACCTACAGATGCAATAAAGTGCTTCGTGGTTTTATTTACAGCACCTACCCTGGCTTCCACCACAAGGCAAGTAGATGGAGCCTTCTGTTCAGTAACAGTCCCACGGAGAAGCGTGACAGGGGTCCCCTGCAACTGGGAGTGCCTGGTGCCGGGCTCCCACCAGAAATATAGCACGTGAGAGGTGAGCTGGCCCACAATGTGGGAAGGGAAGTAAGGGTGGGCCTCTGCTTGGCTTGCAGATGATCAGGGTCACTGGAAAATAATTCCTGAGGTCATGCCTGGGTCAGAGCGACAGCGTGTGCACACAGAGACCCATGTGGACATCTCAGCTCCCACCGAAGGCCACCACCAGGAGGTAGGAACAGACCTTGATGGAGAAGGCTCTCCTCCAGCCCCAGATTCCCAAGGGCTGAGAAGGGAAAAGCACTCGGCTGGGAAGGAGGTGCGTTTACCTTTGTCCGGCAAGCTACTCAAAGGCAACAGAGAGACCCATGGGAGGAAACGCCTTGTTAGGCCCTGAGGATACAGCTCAGAAGGAGTCAGAAAAGTCTGCAAAGTGGACAGAGAGACACAGCATCGGGCTCCCTTATGTTTGCCTGCTCCAGGCCCTATTGGGGCGAGGAACACAAGCCACATTGTACAGGTTTGACTCCTATGTGAGATGAACTACAGCACAGCTAACCAGAGGCGCTGTGAGACCCAGGACTGCCCTGAAAAGCCAAAGTCAGCTCAGGTTTTCCTCAGGGACAAAATAAGGAGGGTGGGGGGCTGAACGGGGGGAAGGGAATGGGAGAGGGGAAAAAAGACTAACCAAGGTATATCATGTACAGGTACAAATTCTGTATGATGAATGTGAATCATTGTATACACCTAAATCATACCAATAAATTTAATTAGATTTTAAGAAAAGAACTCACCACTGGAACAAATTTAAAGGGATAGGGAGAACCAAAATTAAACAGCTAGCTTGAGTCTGGTCTGTTCAGCTCAGGTTGTACATGCATCCATCCATCCACCCATCCATCCATTTATCCACCCATCCACCCACCCATTCATCCATCCATCTGTCCATCTGTCCATCCATTCTCCCTCCTTAAATCCCCTCAGAGAGGACCAAGTTCTCATCTTCTTTCACTTGGATTATTGTGATAATCTCTTTGTATCTGTCTTACCTTCCTCCAATATACTTCTGCACACCCACCGGCCAGGTCTTGAAATGCAAATCTGATCGGACCGCTCTCTTGCTTAAAATACTTCCATGCTTCCCCTTTGCTCTTAGAATAAAAACTTCTATCCAGTAACTCCCAGCCTGCATGGCCAGCCCTACCCACACCTCCACCCCACCCAGCAGGGTGTCACCAGGCTGCCCTTGCAAGGTCCTCGAAGGGCTCTGTGCTTCCTGCTTGGATCCTTTACCCCCGCTGCTTCCTCTGCTGACTGCCACGTTTCTCCACTCTTATATTGTGGAGTAGTTCTATGCCTGTTTCAGGTCTCAGCTCAGTCATTACTTCCCCAAGGAAGACTTCCTTGATTTCCAGATCAGCACTATTTCCCCTTCGGATGCTTAGAGCACCGCCCTTCCATGATAGCATCCATCATAACATAACTGCTACGCGTATTGATAATACTGTAGCAAGTAGCACTTCCATAGCACTTGTGCTGTAATTATGACTACAGCAGATAATACTTGATAAGTGAGTACCATTTCTACTTCTGTTATTAGCCCTGTGTACCTGGTTGTGAGAAAGACAGTCGGGTTTGTGGGTGCTGCTAAGCACACACGGCAACACGCACACAAGGTGACAGTACCCTGAGTTTGATGTACAGCTGCTCACATTCAAAATTTTTTTTCATTTTCTTATGCCAGTTTTTCTCCCCAAACTTGGATAGAGCTTGTCATTATTATGTGTTTTCATCTGAAATTTCAGCAAGTTGTAAATTAATTTTCTGTGTTAGGAAGACTGGTTACTCTTAAAAATAGAATCAGCTTCATTACATTGTGCTTAGGAAATTGCCTTGCTCTTTGGGAAAAAAAGCTTAAGTGAAATCTTGGTGGCATATATTAAAGTAAATTTCAAATGGATTAAAAAGTTAAATTTAAAACTATAATTACAAGGAACAAAAACTAGAAGAAAAATCTAGGGAGATGCCTGCTGGGTACTTGAATAAGAATGAAATTTTAACTAAAATTTTTTAAATCTCCAACTTACCATTGAATTACATCAAAATACAAAATTTCTGTAGTACTAAACACTAAAACTTTAAAACCAAACAGCCTGATGGCATTATGTATCACAAACATGTACGGCGAACTGTCAATATCCTTAAAACAAAGTGCTTATTTTACAAAGTATGTGAAAATACTAAAACTTGACTTTCCCCAGTGATGTAGCATGAGATCCTCTTGGACCAACCTCCCGCAGATGACCACAGTGAGCACAGGGCACGTGTGACCCAGAGCACAGGTGACAGAGGCCAGCCATGTCTGGTGGGGATGCCACACTGACAGGACAGCAGGTGCAGGCTACATTTCCGCTCCTCCAGCCTACGGGAAGCTCCCACGCCTGGGGGCTCCAGGAGTCCCAGCTATGGAACACCCAGAAAAACCAGCTGCTGGAAAATCATGGTTACTAGAGGGAAAAAGAAAATCCTGGAAGAGAAAGAGCCAAAAAAGGGACCCCCAGATGTTGCTCACCCCAGATGCATCAATGCCACTGATGTCATTCAGCTGTCCACCTTGCAGAAGAACAGAACAGAACAGTGGGCACTAGGGAGCAGAAGGGGAGGAGAGGGACACCAAACACACAGCAGGCAGCGGTCACTTCTGGTTCTTCTTCGCACCCTGGGGTAATAACTATTGGTCAAGCAATCTATGAGGTAGTTCAAGATGGCCACAAAAGTAGAATATGAAATTCTCAGCATATGCAAATGATAAATGGTTGAGGAGATGGAGCTGTTTATTACCCTGATTTGGTTATTACACATTATACACACGTATTGAATAACACATTCTATAAAGATGTACAAATATTATGTCTCAATCTAAAAAAAATTCTGTCTCACCACATTTCTGCCTGGCCCCTGAACCTCACAGGCTCAGAAAATACCCCAAAGAGCTAAACACAGAAGATCTGAGCTAAGATCTGAGCTGCCACACAAGAGAAAGTGCATGCAGTTTGAGTCCCACCAAAATACTTGCCTACTGAAACCAAAGAAATAGCATTCATGCGTCAGGCATGGAGGCCCACGCCTGTAATCCCAGCACTCAGGAAGCTGAGGCAGGAGGATCATTGTGAGTTCGAGACCAGCCTGGGCTACAAAGTAAGCTCAAGGCCAGCCTGAACTGCATAATGAGACCCTGTCTCAAAAAGACAAAAAAAAATAGTATTCATTGAGAAAAAGTAACCAAACTTACATTCCCCTCAATTTACCATTCCAATTTCCAGAATACATTCCAAATACAAGCAACCAGGAAAATGGATATGTACAAAGGAGGAAAGGAAATCAACAAATATTTTTAAAGCAATGATAATAACCACCCTCAATGAAAGAATGTGTGCCTGCAATAAGTCAAAAGCTAGAAAATCTCAGCAGGGAAACAGATGTAAGAGCTAAACAAATTGCTAGAACAGGAGAATATTTTATCTGAAATGAAAAATTCACTGGGTGGAGTCAAAAGAATGGAAAGCATAGAGGAAGGGGCGGGTGGACCGAAGCACAGACCCAGAGGAACCACTCACCGCAGAAGAGCACGGCGTGCTCGCGCGCTTGTCTGTACTTATAAAGTGGGTCCTCAGAAATATGTTACTAATGCCAGATAAGCCAACATACATGTAAATACAGTCGCAGAAGGACACAAGGGGAAGAAAGGAGCTGGTGCAGAAAGAAGTATTTAAAGAAAGGCCAAACATTCTCCAAACTCGATTTGAGGGGTATATTTACAGACTTCAGAGGCACAACAAACACACGCAGGATGCACATGGCCTAGGCCCGTCATAGTCACCAAGTGGTAAGTCAGATTCAAAGGGCAGTTCCTGAAAGCAACAAGAGGAAAATGACAGCGGCAGTTCTCACTCCAAATGACGGAAGCCAAAAGATGTGGACAACATTGGAAGTGCAGCAGGAAAGAAATGTTACCCAAGAACTTTCCACCTAAGAAAACATCCTTCAACAAGGAAGGAGAAATAAAGACATGGCAAAATACAAAGAAAACCAGGGGAATCCATCATCACCATGTCAATGGCTCAGTACAGCTAGGGAAACAACAGTGCATTTGGACCTTAGCTCCTCAGAAAGAAAGAAGAGTGTGTCGCACATGGCAAGCATTATGGTTTGTGTGTGGATGTCCTCCTAAAGTCTCATGCAGTCATGGGGCTTCTAGAGTTTTTGATCGACTCATGATCCAATGCTAGGATTATGGGTGTGAGCACTACACCCACCCTGGAGCATGTAGCCTGCATACAATGTGAGGGAAGGAAAGAGGCTTGCTCTCTGCTGCTCCTCCCTTTTGCTCTTGCTGCTTTTGCTGTTTTCCATGGCTATGATCTGTTGCCACGTGCCACCCTGCCTTGAAGCCAGCCAAGTATTGACTGAAACCTCCACAGACTGAGCTAAATAAACCTTTCCTTCCTTACTTGTGGGTGTCAGGTATTTTGTCTCAGCAATGAGAGAAAAGTAACCAAGACAGTAAGTATCTAAAAAAAAACCTACAAAAGGCTTTTTTCTTATTTCTTTATGTCTACTAAAGAAACAACAAAACAAAACAAAAAATGGGACAAAGCAAAAAAAGGGGGCAACTGAAACCAAACATATCAATAACTACTTTAAATATTAATGAACAAAATATTTCAACAAAAAGCAGGGATTATCCAAATGGACTGGATAAGAAAGATGCATTTATAATATGAAACAGAAAGATAATATCCCAGGATAGAAAAGGTTCTTACAGAAAAGCTGAGGAAACAGGAACAAAGCAGAATTAACATAATATATTAATAGCACGCTTTAATTAACATAATGTATTAATATTAGCTCACTAATTTTGAAAAGTGGGGAACACTAACAGCACGCCTTAACAGCAGAGGCAGAGTACCCTGCAGCCCTCGTACTGGCGTCACAGGCATCTGCAAGGCCAAACCTGCTCTAAAGTCAAAAGGTTATTTTTTAAAAAGAATGGTGGGGACGTGTTATGAATAGTGTCATGCCCTCGCATATACCTGACAAGATGATGTGGTATTTGTTGAAAAACATAAAATCACTGAAAATGACCCAAGAAGAAAGAGAAAAATGTGGTAGTTCCACATTAGACTTTTCAAAATTTTAACTTGTGATTTAAATCATTTCCCAAATGAAAAGTTTAGGACCAAATGGCTTCCTAGGTGAATTCCACCGAACGCATAAGGAACATAACTGAGTGGGAAGTTCAGCGGTGGAGCACAGAGTGCCTGGTGGGGTGAGTGAAGCTCTGGGCTCAACCCTCAGCGCCACCAAAGGAAGAAAAGATGAACAGTCAGAAAGCAGAGCTGAGGGAGGAAACACCTCTCAAGGTATCTTCTGGGGCCAGTGTTACTCTGACCCCCCACCCAGACACAGACCTTATAAGAAAGGATATTAGGCAAATATCACGCATGAAAAAAGATACCAAAAGATTTCTTAACAATATTTAGCAAATAAAATTAAGCAATATGTAACAATTCTGCTGTTACCACCAGGTGAGGTTTAATCAAGGATGAAAGCTTGGTGTAACATTTGAAATCAATCCAATCATCCCTTAGTGAGAGTATAACGGAGAAAATGAAATTGTGAGAATCTATGAAATTCAGCTTACATGACAAAAACTTTCAGCAAACAAGGAATAGAAAGGAAATTCTTTGAAGGAATAAACAGCACATACAAAAACACTTGGTGTGAGATGGAGCGCTTTCTACAGAAGACCAGAAACAGGGAGGAAGGCCTGGCTTTGCTGCTTCCGTCCACACTGCATGGAATGGCCTGGTCAGGCCAGGCACACACGGTAAGGCTGTCCATGCTGGCAGGATAAGGCGAGAAAAAGAAAGGAAAGGGGGATGGGCCACCAAGGTGTTTCATTTGCAGGCCACACAACTGTGTACTTTAAGAACACTAGGGAATCTACAATCAAAATGTTAGAACAAAAAACAGGTGAATTTAGTAAGGTCATGGTATTCAAAGTCAAGATGCAAAAACCATTTGTATTAGCCATAAATAGTTGAAAATGCCATTTTTAAAAACTACACATGCAGTTGCCTCAGAAAACTTAAGACTAAGTTGTAGAAAATAAGTCCAAAATCTGAGCATTGTAAACAAAACCTTGTTTAAAGAAATTAAAGACCTAAATAAGTGCAGACTTACCACATTTACAGAGCTGAAAACATAATAATAAGTTGGCAGTAGGTATAATGGCTACCCACCCCAATGTATTCATAATTAAAATCACACCAATAGTTTTTAAACAGTTGACAAACTGGTTCCAAAATGAATGTATAGAAAAGTAAAAAACCTAGAATAGTCAGTTTGGAAAGAGAAGAATAGGGCAAAGGATTTACACTCGCTAATTTCAACACAACTGTTTAGAATAGTCAAGAGCATGTGGTATTGAACAGACCTATAAATTAATAATAGAAGAGACTAGAGAGCCCCAAAATATACTCACACTTAAATGGTTAACTAACTTTCAACAAAGGTACAAGAAATTAATCAAAGAAAGAATAGGCTTTTTTTGGTGTGTGTGTGTGTGTGTTTCTGAGACAGGGTCTCACTATGCAGTTCAAGCTGGCCTTGAGCTCACTTTGTAGCCCAGGCTGGTCTCAAACTCAAGATCTTCCTGCCTCAGCCTCCCAAGTGCTGGGATTACAGGCATGTACCACCATGCCTGGCAAAGATAGGCTTTTCAGCAAATGGTGCTGGAACAATGGTCTGTTTAGAAGGAGAATGAACTTGACCCTTAGCTCACACCATATACACAAATTTTTAAAAATGGGCTACATAGAAAAGCTAAAATCATTAAGCTTCTAGCAAAAAATATAAGGTAAATTTCTTGTAACTTGAGCTAGGCAAAATTTTCTGAAAATGAACCACCCAAAAAACTACCCTCAAAAATTTTTAAATGCACTTCATCAAAGTTTAAAAAATGTTTTGCATTTCAAAAGACAGTTAAGAAAATGAAAAAGCAAACTGCACTGGGGGATATTTGGAAAATATGTTTCTGATAAAGTGCTCAAATCCAGACTAA
Organism: Chinchilla lanigera; assembly: GCF_000276665.1. Lineage (NCBI taxonomy): Eukaryota > Metazoa > Chordata > Mammalia > Rodentia > Chinchillidae > Chinchilla > Chinchilla lanigera. The sequence goes on from NW_004955413.1 coordinate 28,685,018, forward strand.
GTAGATGCTTACAAATCAATAGCAAGAAAACAACTCAGTAAAATGAAAACAAGATTTGTACAGATACCTAACAAAGAAGACATAAGAATGGCCAGTGATCGCATGAAAGGAAGATCAACACCGTGAGTCATTGGGAAAATGCAAATTTGAAACCGAATGAGGTAACTCTGCACACACCCGGAACAGCTAAAATTAGGAAGTGTTGGTGAGAATGGAACTGCTGGAATTCCTACATATTGCTCGTGGCACTGCAAAATGGCACAGTCACTTTGGAAAAACAGCCTGATAGTGTCATGAGTTTAAATATACACTCACTGTACAATCTGGTGACTTTATTACTAGACATTTACCCATGAGAAACGAAAACATACACCCACACAAAGGCTTCTATGTGAATGTTCATAGCAGCATCTTCCTTAACGGCTCCAAATCAAAACACAACCCAAATGTCCATCAGCTGATGAGCAGATAAACCAACTGTAGCAGATCCACACTGTGGAATACCAGTCAGTAGGAGAAATTAGTGGAACATTCAGATATTAGACAACATGGTTAAAAGAATGTAGGGGAAGTAGTCAAACGCAAAATGCTACCTACCATGTGGCTCCCTTTGCAAGAACTCCTGGCAAAGGCAGAACTACAGTACAGGGACAGGCAGTGGATTAGCGGCTGCTGGAGGTGAGGGCTGAGGGACAGGATGAGAGTGAGTTTATGGTGATAGAGTGTTCTACATCGTCTCCGTCACACAAATGCATACCATTGCCAGAACTCATTATAATATGCACACTTAAGAATGACTGGGATCTTAGATAACTCATTTGTACTTCAAGAAAGCTTTAGGGTAAAGAAAAATTAAAAGCATAGAAAATGGACAAGGACATGAACAGAAATTGCTCACCGAGGCAATACACGAAAGTATCAAACAAGAAAAGCACACGACCTCAGTGGCAGTCAAGAACATGCAGGTCAAAATAACAAGAGGAACCTCCTTCCACCCATCAGATCTGCAAGGATTTTAACCTCAGCCATGTTAGAAGCTGGCACAGAACACTCCTGGGAACCTCCCTCCTAAGAATAAATTAGCACCTACCTGAGGTGCGTTTTAGCAAAACATAGTGTAAACCTTAAAGATGTTCAAACCCTTTGACTCGAGGGTTGCCAAAACACAGGGCAGTCATTAAAAATTAATTTAAGTTTTTTTTTTTAACAACATGAAAAATGTTCCTAATATATTCTGTGAGAAAAAACGGAACATAATTTATACCTCATATGGTCTCAACTATGTGAGGTATGTATGCAAATGTGTGTACATTCATACACAAAAGAAATCCTGAAAGGAAATATTGCAAAATATTAATAGTAGCTGTCTCTGGCTGTTACAATTATGGGTAGTTCATTTTTTTCTTTGTGCTTTCCCCTGTTTTCCATTTTGAGCATGCATGGCTTTCATAATCAACACGGATAAACACAGTTTTCTTTAAAAGGAACACCATTTTACTAGAAATCCCACGAATAACCATTAGTAACCAAAGTCACAAAGATAAACTAATTTTTTTTAACCCTTCACAGTGCCGCAGTGGGTGCTCTCACCGTCCCTGGATGCTGAGGGTGGAAGCCACACCCTCCGACCCGTCTTCCCCACCCTCCGACCCGTCTTCCCCATCCTGCGCAGCCGGGCGGCGAGGGAGAGGGAGCATATGACTGTGTCACACTGCTCCCGAAGCCTCTTCCGTGAAACAGATGGCTGACATCGAGGAGTCACAAGGGCAGACACTCACCAGTGGGTCACAGGGACCAGCGACAGCTCACATGCAGCGTGGGAGACTGGGTGGGAGGAAAGGCAGAACTACAACCAGCCGAAATGGCAAGAGGAGGAGACGGAAAGTGCGGGAGGGGAGGACCCCATTCTCTGCTCTTCCCTGTCCGGCTGGGCCTGAAGCTTCTACTGCTGCTCGTCTGCCTCGCTTCTCCGTCCGCACCCTCTTCCCGGGCAACTGCGTCCGCTCTTCCAGCTTCTAGCACAATCTCTCCTGACCTGGAGGCGGTGGGCGCCCACGTCCCAGTCTGGCCTGGACCTCTCGGTATGCACAGCGCCCGCTCCTCACCGGCACTGGGTGTTCTAACAGGCATCCCAAGGGTAAAGTGTCCAACATTAAACTCTTGATCTCTGCCACCTGACCTGTTCTCCCTCCCACCTTCAAGTGTGCAAGCCGCCTCCTCCTTGCAGGGCCTTGGGATGCCTTTCCCGCCCCAGGAGCCACAGGGCGACTGCACAGCAAGGAGGAGGAGGAGGAGGAGGAGGAGGAGGAGGAGGAGAAGGAGGAGGAGAAGGAAGTGGAGGAGGATGTGACCCAGCAGCCCTCAGCTCCGTGCCCGCCGGGTGCCTGGGGGCTCCTGTTCGTCTCTGCCTCTCCGGCCCATCTCCACCAAAGCATGCAGCACAATTTCAGTGCTTACCTGGCTCTCGAGAGACTGTGTGCTGGTGGGAGTGAGTGTGTCCTGTGCGTGTGGCACCCCCCTCCCCAAGCCTCACGAACCCTGCATCCCCAAGGGTCTGCAGGAGGGGATAGGGGACTCTCCTCCACCCCACCAGGACCTCTTCATCCCACTAGCCTGGCGCAGTCTCTGCGGGTGCACACTGCCACCATCAAAGGGGTGTCCTTATGTCAGCTGTCACCACGGGACATTTCCCTCGCGTGTTTAAACTATACTATGGGTAAGTAACGAGGCGATCTTTCTCGTCACATTGCAGACTCCGTACCAGTGTGCCGTGACACCAGGATTCAGGGCCCTGGGCCTAGGAGGTGGCCCAGCTGGGACAGCGCTGTGCTGTGACAGAGCTGGGAAATGCCCCCTGCTCCCCCGTGGACACTCATGACGTCCTACAGACATGAAGCCTCCTTACGCCAAGCTCTCCCAGTTCCTTTGCTTTTGGAACCTGCTCTGAGCATTACCACAGCACTTCAGCTTGTAACCAGAGGAAACGGTTTTCTTCCCAGAACCTGACAGTGAGCGCAGCTGCGCGGCAGGAAGCAATGAATGCCAAGTGGAAATGAAAGCACAGCGGTGCTTTTATCCTGGTTCGGAGAAAGCACGGCCCGCCCGCAGAGGGTAGTGCCATGGGCCAGCAGCAGTACTTCCTGCGCTCACAGTCCTTCCCGGGGCCCCGAAGGACAGGGTCTGGACCTACACTTTGACTCCAGGGCAGAAACTGACGGGCTGGCTGGCTGATCCAGGATCCAGAGAGAACGACAGTCAAAGGCTGGTGACAAAAGAGGTCCAGGAAAGAGGAATCTGCTGGCCCTTAGAAGCTACGCTTGGCTGTAAGGACATGTGTGTCATCCTTCAGTGCCGCCGGAAGGCAAGTACAGAGGACAAAGTGACGTGTTCCACGAGGTCAGTCGGTCGTCCCGCAGGGAACTCGGTGCTTCCCCAGCTCCTTCACACCACGGGACCCCGGTGGTAGGAACGGGGGCAGCGCGTCGGTTCAGAAATACAGACTTCTCAACCCTAAAGCTGAGCTGGCATCGCCCTGCTGAGTGCCCGTCCTGCCAATGGCAGGGGCCAAGGCGGAGCCCTCAGTCCGGCCTCTTGCCCTGGGTGGACTCTGCAGGCACCTGGCTTACCGACGACAGAGATACACACGTCCCAGCTGCCTTGCCTGCCTGAGATGCTTCTGCCACCGCCGTCCTTGGGGACTTGCAGAACGCCACCTCCGTCGCCATGGCATCAGATACAGCGTGCTACTGGTGAAGGTGTGGGGGGGACCCCGTGCGTGGGACTCAGTGTCCCCACCCCAGACGGCACACGGGGCACTGGCTTGGTAGCACACTTGGCCACTCCGGTGTAGCCGCCATGACAGACTTGCCGAGAGAATGCGTGCACGTGCGGGGCAGGGGTGCCGGTCTCCAGGGTGCACGGCCTGTCTGGATCTAGCGTGGTGTCCCAGTACAGGGGACTAAGACCCATAAGAAAGGAGGGCTGGCCACCTAGCCAGGGAACCGCGCTCCCCAGCAAAGACGCTGGCAGAGAAAGGAGGGGGACACTATCATCATCGACTTAGATCTCCCAACCTGTCACACTAAGGAGAACATCTGCAGCTCTGCAACACACCACTGCTGTTCTCCTTCAGCCTCTGGAAGAAGCCTGGAGTTGAGCTCACATTTTAGATTCTGGGTGGTGACAAACTGGCCCGGCCTCTCCCACCAATACCCCGGCGGCCAGCAGGGTCCCCACCCCTGAGAGGCGTGGGTTTTTTGTCCCTCAAAGGAAGCCAAGGCTCAGCCTGGAGGCCGCAATGCAGATCCTCCACCTGGCCACCCAGGCTCACGCGGTGCCCTCTGTGCTCTGCGTCGTGCCCTGCCGGGCTGCTTCAGTGGGTGCCCAGGCTGTGGCTTCCAGCTGGGTTTAGGCAGCAGAAGGCACCAGCGGGTTGGGGATTGCGAGGCCTGAGGTGAGAGAGGTGAGTTCATCACTCCCCCAGCTCCCTCCCTTCCAGGCTACTGGCTGGCCACGGCCACCTTCTTCCACTGAGACCTCTCGCTTCCTGCAGGCAACCCTCTCCAGCCACAGCCCCTGCTCACTGTCAGTAACGGCCTCCTGTCCAGCCCCTTCTAGCCGAGACCTGACAATGGCTTCCGCTCTCCCAGCTGGAGAAGCCACCGCCTGAGCCGACCTCCTCATCCGGCCTTCCTTGGCTGCCTGAAGAAACTCACACTTCTCCATCAGCCCGGACCCCGAGCGATGCGTGTCCAGAGTAAGAGCCCACCGTCAGGACACTGCAGGGCGCCATCGCCCCCAGGCCTCCTGTGCCTCCCTCTGGAGCCACGCCCACCCTGAGCACAGATCTTCTCCATCTCGGCTTTCCACGAGCTCAGATGAACAGAAGAGATCCGAGACTCGGGAATTAGGAGGGACTTAGCAATAGCTGAAATCATCTCCCAGCGTGTCGCTTCTCCACCTCACGCATCTGGGCCGCGGGGCTTGTTTGTTCTGTTTGTGTAGCTTCTGCCAGGCTGCTCCCGGCGTGAGCGGCACGTTCCCCGCAGGTGAGATCTCTGACCCGCCCGCGTGGCAGGCGGACAAGGAGCCATCCCAGGTGACTGCACGAGTTGTGCCGCTGGTCCCACCCTCTCAACTCCTCCTTACACGCGTCCCTCTGCTTAAACACTGGCTTATCTTTAACAGACCTGTTTGATACAAAAGGCGAGGCAGCGTTGCGACACACAGAAAGTTAGTAATAAAGATCAGGTTAGCTGTTCAATTAAAGTCCATCGTTTCATTAAAGCACTGTACACCTCTATGGAAAATAGCTCTTAAAGTCTCTAAAATATTATTTAGATCAAGATTTTATGCCTCGTTAACCAGGCTCTTAGGGTTTTTAGTTTAAAATCCAGATACTGAGTATTTGAAGAAAATAACAAACTCAAAAGACATGTATTTGGAGATTTTGGATTGTTTTTGTACCGGGAACTGAACTCAGGACCCTGTGCTTTCCAAGCCGGCATTGTGCCGCTGAGGAATATCCCCAGCCTGGGAGATGTTTTTTTCTGGAGATTTTTGTATGCAGTATATATTCAGAAGTTGGATAGAAAGAATCATTTCTCGAATAGTTTTTTAGACAGAGATTTGAGATTTTATTTTACCTCCTTCTGTATTCTTCCCTGTATCGTTTGCCTTAGAAAACAGAACACACAGGTGACTGAAACCTTATATTTTACTCTATAGTGAAGTACTTTTGACTTTTTCTTTTCAGTTTTATGAGCTTTGACCAGTTTAAATTCCCATGGATTCCCACACTTGGGTCGCACAGCAGTCCCACCATCCCACAAAACCGCCCTCTGCCCCACTGGAGACGCCCGCCCGTGTCTCTGACCCTATGGATCCCGATTTCTTCCACCTTTATCGTTCGGCCTTTCCCACAATATCACACAAACGGCACCTCCCAGTCGCAGCTTTGGAGACTGGCTTCTTTCGCTGAGCACAGCGTCTCCCGCTTTGTCCACGCTGCATCCCGCTTCTCTCCCTCAAAACTCCTCCCTTCTGTGGCCAGGTTAGTTTGTTTCGTCTCTTCACCTGCTGAGCTGCATCCGGGTTGTTTCCAGATCGGGATGATTGTGAACTGAGCTGCTGTGATATTTGTGTACAGGCTTGTTCAGTGATCTCCTGCATCACTAAAAGGCCTGCAAAATCTGCCCCACATAACCCCGTATAAACACGGCCTCGTCCTAGTAAGTTGGTAAAAGCACTGAGCCTACATTTAGAAGACGAGTCACGCACTGTTTCGGTGATGGCTGAGGCAAAAGTAGAGAGGGACTAACGGTGCTGTGTCCAGCGATACTGGGTGTTTCCACACTCCTGCTTTGTCCTTGGGGTTGGGAGGTCAGGGGGAGAGGGATACCGTACAGCCCAGGGGGCGGGCAGCCCACAGTGCCCCCTACTGCGAGGCACTCGCTAACTCAGGTTTCCTGGACCAGGAGCTTCAGGCAGAGCCCAGCTGCATCCCCATCGCAGGAGATGAGGTAACTAGTCCTAGGTTCTTAACAATCATCTTCTGAATTTTAAAAGTAAGTTAAAAATAAATGCCTGTGGGGGGACAGAGAGCCCAATGTAATCTCTAAAACTAGCATAGAAAATTAGAAAATTTTTTTATACAATGGATGGCCCACTGTAGATAGAACCTTATATATGTGTCCATGTACAATAGAAATCTAGCCTGATAGAATAAAATAAGAAACACAATTTGAACCAGATTAGGAATAAGAATTTAAGATATGGCAAAGCAGACATTAAAAAGCAATAGGGAAAGAAAGGATTATTTAATAAAGAGTGGAAGGAAAATAGATTATTTGGAAAAAAAGTTTTTTAAAAAAATTTGGACACCCAATTCATATTGCAATGGATTAGAGTGTTTTGTCTTGAAGAATAAGAAAAACAAGCAGAATAGAATAGAGGTTTTAATCAAGCCTGGGTAACAATGATGAATTAATAGATTTCAAACAACAGAAGACATTTTTAAAAAGCAAGATTAATGTATTTGATTATATTAAAATGCAAACTTCAAAATAATGGGGTTTCACGTTAATGAGAGAGAAACAGCAGACTGAGAAAATAGCTGCCTCGCCTCTTGCGACGGGGTTGCCTTTTAATAATTATCTAATTATAAAAAAATTAAGCATAAGGATGATGAAATTTACTTTAAAAACCATCAGTTTGGACCATTAGCCAATTAGGACATGAAGAAAATTCACACCAGGGGAGACATAATCGGTATATGGGTACAGAGAAATGTCCAACCTCCGTATTACTCCCAGGAATATAAATTACAACAAAACAGAAAATAACCTCCACATTACTTCCAGGAATATAAATTAAAACAAAACCAGGCACTACTCACTACCTCTTAAATTATTAATGTTTGAGAACAATGTTACTATTCGGTGCTGAGAAGAACATGAAACTAGGACAGTCACGCAATATGAATGCCCACACAAACTGCTGCCCTTCTGAAAGCACGCGTTGGCAGTGCTTACAAAGATTTGCAAAAGTGACAGGTGACATCAGCTCGGTGGCAGACAGGAAGTCAAAGGCCTCACGACCCCCACAGAAAGGTCCACCAGCAGCTCTCCCTGTCATTTCTCCTTGGGGAAAAGCCCCAGGTTGACAATAAGCCCGAGTCAGCTGCGTGGGGTGTAATGAACACAGAAGGGGTAGAAGAAGTGGTGTCACCCTGACTCTATCACCCCCTGTCACACCAAGGACACCTCAGGGCCAGTTTCTATGACGACAAAATGGAACTGGAGGCAGAAGTGCAGCTCCCCTCGCACCGCAAAATGCTTCCGTTTCTCACCTCAAAGGGAACGCAGGGAGCCGACGTGGCAAAGTGTCCAGGTCAGGGAGACACAGCGCGAGGGGCAACGGCGCACAGTGAGCTGTGTACGGACTTGGTGGTAGCTCGCTGGACTCTGTGTTGATACCATTAGAGGTACCACGTAGCCAAGCGGGCCACTCCCATGCGGGGAAGGAAAATCCTACTTGGCCAGCCTCCCAGACAGGCCTTGGATCTCAGCCCTAGGGCTCCTCCCAGGGATGGAAACGACCACAGCAGAGAACTTCAGCCTGGAGCAGGGCTTGCTGCGCCAGCCCAGCAGTTCAGCAGTACCTGGTGTGACCACAGAGCCCTCTGCCAAGCCCTGCCCGCCCCCCAGCACACGCTGACAAGGACAGGGGCTAAATTTGCCAGAGTTCTCCACCCGACCTCAAAGCCCAGTTCGGGCCCTGCACGGGCGGGGAGCAGATCTCACCTGCGTCTTTCTCCTGACCAAAGCATGGATCCTCCATCCCAGCTGGTGGTCCCACAGAACCTGTGGGACACCTTCCTGCAACCCTGTCCAGCTTGCCCACCCAAATAGCAGGAAAAAGCTCAGAAAATGCACAAGAGCATGGAAACTAAATTTAATGCCCAGAACAACCAATGAGTCAATAAAGGAAATAAAAAAATATTTTGAAAAATATCTTGAGATAAATGAAAATGTAAATACACATATCAAAATGTATGAGATGCAACCAGAACATTTCTAAGAGATTATAGCAACAAATGGCAACACCAAAAAACAAGAAAGAGCTCAGGTAAATAATTTGATCTTATGCCTCAAAGAAAGAGAAAAAGAACAAACCAAGCCCAGTGCAGCAGAAGGAAAAAACTAACCAAGACCAAGAAGTAAGCGAAACAGATGAGAGAAACAATTTTAAAAGATCAATGAAATGAAGAGTTGATTTTTTTAAAAAAGATAAACAAAATAGACATCCCTTAGCTAGACTGAGAAAAAATGAGAGGCTCAAAGTTTTAAAAAATCAGAAATGGAAGAAGAGACATGTTAAGAAATAAAATCAGAAATGAAAGAAGATATATTACAACTGATATTGCAGAAATACAATTATATGCCCAAAAAACTGGATGACCTGGAAGAAATGGATACATTCCTTGACACCTGCAACGTACCATAACTGAGTCATTAAGAAAGAGAAAAAACAAGGGGACCAAGAGTAAATTAGTAACAAATTGAATTAATAACAAAAGTCTCTCCTCAACAAAATCTCCAGGGCCTGATGATGTCTTTGCCAAATCCTACTTGAAAAGAAATTTTGCTGTATTTTCCCTTTGTACTTGACTTTGAATCAACATAGAAAGTTTATGGCAAAGATTTAGAGATTAATTTGAGACAAGATGCCTTAGGCAAATTTTTCAGCGTTGCTTCTTTTTTATTAGTATATATTTACTATGCATACTATTACATTTATCCTGGGGAACTGGTGCATTTACATCATACATCTTCACCCTTTTTACTACCTCTTTCCCTCCCCATCTTTCCATCTACCCCCCTCCCTGAACCCCTTCTCCTCTTCACAGAGTCCACCTCTGTTTCCTATCATCTTTTACTATTTTTCCTTTAAACTATTTATACTTTGGGTTTCTCATGTAAGAGAAACTACTAATACTTAACCTTCTTTGTCTGATTTACTTCACTTAGCATCGTGGTCTCAAGGTGGATCAATTTTCCTACAAAAACATTTTTAAAATTAGTACTGATCCTTCACAAACCCTTCCAAGAATTTGAGGAGTGGGGAATACTTTCAAACTCTTCATACAAAGCCAGAATTAGCCAATACCAAGGCCAGACAAAGACATAACAAGAAAACTACAAAGCAGTATCCTTGTTGAACATAGCTGCTAAAATACTCAACAAAATACCAGCAAGCTAAGTTCAACAGCACACTGGAAGGATCATTCACCATGATCCAGTGAAGTTTATCCCCAGTGGTGCAAGGATGGTTCAATCTATGCAAATCAATAAATGGGATACATCATACTAACCGAACAAAGAACAAAAACTATATGACCATTTTACTAGATGCAGAAAAAAACAATTAATAAAACTCAGTTTCCCACCATCAATTAAAAAGAAAAAACACTCAACAAATTAGGTATGGAAGGAGTGGTCCTAAACACAGTAAAGACTATATATGATAAGCCACATCTAACTTCCACAGAAAGTTAAATCCCTTTCCTGTAAGATCTATAATAAGAAAGAATGCCCACTCTCGCTACTTCTATTCAACTTAGTATTGGACAGCCTTGCCGGAACAACCAGACAAGAGAAAGAAATAAACACCCAGGCAGGAAAAGAAGAGGTGAAGTTGCCACCATGTGCTGATAATAGGATCTTACATATAGAAAATCCTAAAGATTACACACACAAAACCTGTTAAAACTAATAAATGAATGTAGGAAAGTTACAGGATAAAAAATCAACACAAAAAAATCAGTAGCATTTCTATACATTGATGAATCCCCCACCCCCCAAAAAAAGAAGTCAGCAGAATAACCCCATTTACAATACCTACCAAAGATAATAAGATAAAATACTTAAGACTAATTTAATCAAGGAGATGAAAACTGTAAAACATTAGTGAGAAAATCTGTAAAACATTAGTGAGAAAATCTGAAGTGGTACACAGCCATAATCCCAGTTACTAGGGAGGCACATACCTGTAATCCCAACACTGAGGAGGCTGAACCAGGAGGGTTGCTGTGAGTTTCAGGCCAGTCTAAACTACCTAGCAATATATATACAAGATGGCTGGGATAACTGCACTATTAATTTCTATTGCTTTCTTGAAAGGAACAGTTGATATTTAGTTGTTTGATCATTCTTGCATGTCTGTATTTGTTTATCTGAGTAACTAAAATGAAGATAACAGTATGTAATACAACAACCATTGTTAATTTCTTTTCACCGTGTCTGAAATACTGTATTGTTTTTATGTTGTGTCCTTTATGCCTGTGTGTTTGTTAATATGTTTTGGTTCTTTTATCTCTAAAAATAAATTTTTTTTAAAGTCAAAAAAGTTAACCATCTAGTAAGATCCTGTCTCAAAAAACAGAGAGAAAGAAAGTAAAAAAAGAAGGAAGAAAGGAAGGAAGGAAGGAAGGAAGGAAGGAAGGAAGGAAGATAGAAAAAGAAAGAAAGAAACCATAAGAAGATCCAATAAATGGGAAGACATCCCATGTTCATGGACTGGAGAATTATAGTGTTGAAATATCCATACTACCAAAACAATCTACATGTTCAATGCCTTCTCTATCAAAATTCCAGTGCCAGCTAGGAACAGTGGTACACAGCCATAATCCCAGTTACGGGGAGGCTGACAAGGCAGGAGTATCACAAAATAATATCCAAAATACTTGAGCAGTCATGTCAACACCAAAAAGCTGAGATTTTGGAGCACTTGAGAATTTGGGTCTTTGAATCACCGATGCTCAACCTGTGGTTGGTAATGCTGGCAGTCAGCATCTGTTCTGCTAGTCTCCTGTGCCCTGTTCCACTGAATTCTGGGTGAGCGAAGAAACAGGACTCAGCAGTCCTCACATCCCTGGTCACCCAGATACACTCAGCCTATACCCACTCTATTTGCCACCCCACTAAGCCACGCTGTTATTGTTGTTTATTTCTGCATTTTTAGCACCTACCACAATGTCCGGCAGAAAAAGGCACTCGGTAAATGCTAGCTGAATGACATTTTACGTATCCACTGAAATGATCATTTTACAGACTATGAAGCCAATGGTGGAAAAATGTCAAGCTCTGATTACAAATATGTAAAAATCACATATGGATATAAAACAGAAGAGAATGAGGTATAATAAAAGTTGTTAGATAAAGTGGAGGACAATCTTTTCTTCTGATTTTTGTTATTACTATAAAATTATTATGCATGTAACTTTGGAAGTGAAATAAGAAATCACTATATAATGTTTAGCTACCGAAGAAAGTAACTTGACAATTTAGGCGGGACCATAAGGCTGTTTCCTGAGATGTGGAAAGGTTGATTCCCAGGCCCAAACTTTGCTTCTCACTCTAGAATTCTCTCTGGATATGCAGAGTGCTGTCAAAGAGGCAGAAGCTCCCAGGAATGGTCCACACTTCAGCTTTGTGCTGTTTCCTTCCCCTTCTCTCTGGCCTCTCTTTTTGGGCAGACACCAAGTTATACTGGGCAATCTGCCACGGGCTTCTACCCTGCTTGCCCTGGGAAAAGGTTCTCGGTCTTACCAGGAATTAAAAACAGATGAGTGTAATCCTCGCTCAGAGTTTGGCCTATAGAGACCTGCTTCCAACTGAAAGGAACCAGCGACGCCTGGAGAAAAGGGTGATTCCAGGTCTCAGGGAAAAGATGTGCAAGATGAACCTGGAGCGTCTCTGTCATTCTGGAAATCAAGAACGTGACCCAAGACTGTTAAGGTCACATCGATAGACCCGGGAGCCACCGTGAAAAGGCCCCACTGCCGAGAGACAACAACTGTCAGGAAGAACGAAACTGTAAGGAACTGAAACACATCAAATATGTTTACAGCCATACATTCACAACCGTTATTCACAAGGAAAGTCAGGGAAAACCACCCATTGCCCACGCGTGGAGAATGCCAGGGAACCAACTGATAATTTTGAAGAGCAGTAAACGAGGCGACAGAATCAAGCCTCTCCTGCCTTTCCTACACTAACAGTGGGGAAAGAAAGTCTGCATCGCAGAAGGGTTCCAACCAGGGCCTGAAGAAGACATGACAGACACGGACCATCACTACTTTACAATCTCTCGTGAATTAATGGATCTATGTGCGATCAACCACGGCTGTAAGCGTTACAAAGAGACAGACAGTCAGTCCATACCTGGTGAGCACTAACCGCAGGGAATTCTTGCCCAAAACAAATGGGCAGAAATACAGACATGGGTCTGTGTGTCTATCCATTCAGGGCAGGGACCAGGCATGGAGGCAGGGAAACGTGAACTGTCCCTGTGGGTTGCAGTCACGAAAGCCAGACTGCGAGAAACTTACATGACCACAGTCCAGATTACTTCCAAATTAAAACTGATCAGAACACTCTAGGTTAGAAAGGAATCAGGCCAAGGGACCCATGGTGGTGTTCCGATTTGATGTGGCTCTGATTCAGATAGGTTATAGAAGAGAACATGACACAGGCAGGTATAGGTGAGTCCTGGCTGGATATGTATTAGTAGTATTGATAATGTGGTGCGATGTGGAAATAATATTATCGCCTTGGTTTTAAAAAGAGCTTGCATCTTTCCAAGAGAAGGATAGAAACCGTGGTGTCTGATGTTTGGTTCAAGCCGTGCGGGGTCGATGAAGTGCCGGCAGGATAGGAGGATGGTTGGAGCTGGGGAGAGGGCGCACGAGCAGATTCCTTCTTTTATTCTCTTTACTTTCCTATATGTTTGAAATTTTCAATAATAAAAACCTAAAACACTAATAAAAAATAAATGAAGCTCTTCCTTATCCTCACGACTGACGTCTGGGGAAAAAGATGTCAAAGAAACAATGGGACTCTTACCTTTTCATTAACTGGAGGAAAATTCTCCTTGGTAGCCGGTAGACAAAGGTGTCAAGGACAATCTTGAGATAATTCAAGGAGACGTAGCCACCTCTGGAGGGGTCGCCGGCACTGAGGGCTTTTTCAATCTTATCAACAGACTTTGAAAACTGCAATGAATTAAAATTAGAGTGCTGCATTCATAAAAATCAACTCGATGGGGTTTTTCGATCACTTTATTTATTTATTTTTAACCAAAACCTCTGCACATTTTCCTCTCCCAAAACTGATCAAAAGGTTACCATGGCATGCACTGAACTTCAAATGTTTAATTGATGAGTTCGCTACTAAACAGCATCCTCAGGCTCTGTTTCTCAGTTGACAAGGTAGACAAGCTTCGGGGGAAAAAACAGCACACACAATAGATCCACCTCAAATTTCAGCGCTGCAAATACTCGGTGGATCTGCCAGTTTGATACATCTTTCTTAATATACTTCGAGCCATTCCCTACTGTGAAGCCGCCCCTGATTAAGTCAGGCCAATCAAATACACAAGCTGCTAACATTTTATTTAAAATAGCAATTGATTTCATGGTAAGGAAAGTAATTAATATCAGAAATATAAAGTACATTTTGGACATTTCTTAAATAATCCTTTCTTAAATTTTTTTTTTTTTTTTTTTTGCAAAAAACCTGGGTGATTGAACTTTGTTTTGGAGACTCCTACACTGCAGTGAAGTAGGTTAACCACTGATTTTTATGGGCTCATAAAAATATTGTGAAGATTGGCTTTTTCTCTAAAGGCTTTCCTGCTGTTTATTATTGAGTGATAACAATATTCTCCAATATTTTCCACCATCTCACTTCACCTGAATTCACTTTTTCCTGCTAACTTTGATAAGAAAACAAACAAAATAACCACTTGGCAGGTGCATAAGACTTTCTTAAAAATCTGTTGGAAGATGGACATATACATGTAAGAGTCCCCATCAACTGAAGGGATACAGAGGCGGGTTCAGTAAAATATCCTTAATATGCACAGGAATACTAGAGACTAAAAGGAAAATCCTTAAAAACATTTATAAACTTAAAGTTCTTAGAAAGGTCTATGCTTCTTAGAAAATTGTACAAAATTAACTCCAAATGCAGCTCAGTCTTCTCATTTCCTTTGCGGGGAGGGCGATTGTTTCAGACTCGCTGCTGGAGGGAGGACTCTCACAGGGAGAAGCAAGAGCCGGGTGTGGAACAGGGTCTCTGTGTATTTATGGGATCCAGGAAGCTCATTTCTTATCTCTTAATGACATTTGGTCCCCAGTAAGCTTTTTTTCAGTAGCGTGTTTCTGACATGAGCAATAGCTTTTGGGAAAAGAGCAGGCCATGAAATAGAAAGAAATTCTTGATGAGGTGTGTAACCTTTTAAGAATTGTCTTTGTTATTGTTTACATAGAAAGTCAGAGCATCTGTTTAAGAAAAATGCAAGCAACTCAGCAGAGTATAAGGAGGAAATAAAGATACCTGGAAGTCTCACCGAGCACAGTTTCATACAGTGTTCCGAAAGCTCCCGGCGTGATCATGATAACATAGGTAATTTTCACAAAAATGAAATCAAGCCACACTTTCAGCTTTGACAGATGCTTTCTTCATTTACCAGTGTCTTGGATTTTTCCCATAAGAACTAGCATCTGCATGATTCTCTTAGGTGATCTACGGTGCACCGTGTGCTACTGGAGGACGACCCAAAGGGTCCACCCACTGCCACGTTCATGCATCTGTCCTCATCAGCGTTCCCACCTAGGTGAGACCTCTGTGATTATTCTCTCCCACAACACCCTGTCCTTTTCTGCCGTAACACTCCACAGGTTGTGATCAGGAATGTGTGTTCTGTTCGCATTGCCCCCCTTGATGTGAGGCCATGTGAGCTCTCTAGGTACAGCCATTCGCTGGTTTGGTTTACTGCTCATCAGAAGGAGCACAGTTTGGGCAGGTGGGAAGCACTCACAAGCGTGTTAGAAGTGGATATATTTTCATCAAAGATGTTCTAAACAAGGGTTGCAATTTCTAAGAAGCCATTCACTGCACTGGTAAACAGGGAAATGAAGGATGAAATCATAGCTGAGACGCCATACGTACTGGACCAGCCAGAGTGTGAAAGTCTAACCGTGTCAAGTGTTAGTAAGCATCTGGGACAACAGCAGCTCTCATGTGCTTTTGGTGGGAGTGGAAACTGCTAACAGAAAACAATCTGATGTTGCCAATTAGAGAAGAAAGCCTTGTTCTCTACAGCCTAGTACACGTAACTCCTAGAGGCACCTACATAAGCTCTTAGGGTGGCATTGCTTGGATCAGCGCAAAACGAGAAGCAATCCGAATGTCCACCCACAGGAGGATAAAGCGCTTGTGCGACTAAGACAGTAGAAAACTACAGCTGTGAAAATGACAGTACAGCTATACCCATAATGCAGATGGATCTCCTCCTGAGCTCAAACAGGATGAGAATAAATGGTTTTACAACTATGGAAACTTACAACAGAGGAAGAAGGAAGGAAGGGAGGGAGGGAGGAAGGAACAAATGAAGGAAAGAAGGAAGGAAGGAAAAAGAAGAGAAGGAAGGAGGGAGGAAGGCAACAAACCATCAAGCATGAAACAAAGAATGCATGCTATAAGGAAATATAAAACAAAATCCCCTGCAAAAGTGGTGGCATAAAAATGAACTAAATAAAAATATGAATTCATTAAAATAAAGTCTTGAAAATTACAAAACAGTGAAAGAGATGAGAGGGGATATTTCAGAGCTAGGAAGATAAAAAATAAAAATAACATCATTACAGGAACTAATAAAAGTATAAACAGCAAGAATAAGAGATAAAGATGGAATTTAAATATTAAAGAAATGGCTTGAAAGAATATCGAAGGCAGAAAAATAAGACAAAGGGATTAAAGCAATTTGAGAGCAGATGACAGCTATTAAGGACAGACAAAGAGGAGGCAAAGCAAGGGTAGCTGGGATACCACCTACCCCGAAGGAAGGAGAGGCTGAACGGGGAGGAGAGGAAGGAAAGAGGGGAACCGGGGAGGTGATTTTAGGGTTAGGACTCTGGAAATCTCTCTGCAGTGCAGGAAGATCTGAATCTGTACATCTGGAGAACACGCTGTATTTGAGGCAGCTCCATCAGGATGTGGCTTAGTTTGGCTTTTTTTGTTTTTTTGTTTTTTGTTGGTTTTTTTTTTTTTTTTTTTTTTTTGTTTTTCTCCGGTACCGGGAACTGAACTCACGACCTTGCGCTTGCAGGCAGGCGCTTTTGCCCCTGAGCTAAATCCCCAGCCCCTAAGTTTGGCTTTTTTTAATTTCAAGGAGTAAGACAGAAAAATACCTCAGGCATCCAAGCAGGAAAACTGCCAGGGAAAAAAGACCCCAGGCTCTTTGCAGCCACATCCAGTGCCCAAGGACAGCGGAAGAAACATTTACACTCTGACGAAAAGGGAAGTGGGGTAGAGAAATCTACCCAGTCAAGTTGTTCAGGTGCCAAAGCAAAAGTCACATAGTCGCGTAAGGAAAAAACAAAGGGAATACAGCACCTGCGAGCCTTTCTTAGGGAGATTACCTGACAGTGAAATCTAGCCAACCAAAAAATAAATCAAAATAAAGAACTCTGAGAGAGATAAACTGCAGTAAGCATTGCACTATAGTGATGACCATGAAATTTGTGTAAATATAAAATAAAGGCAAAACAACGGGGTGGGGGGGTATAGCAAAGGATAGATTATAAAGACCATAAACCCGGAGAACAAACCACACACAGTAAAACCTTCGAGGAGAGGCAGGCAGGGGCAGGCAGGAGTGGGCAGCTCTGAGCTCCACGCAGGGCCGACTCTGCTGTCTGGAATGGGGACCTTTGGAACAGCCTCGCTTCACCGGACCTGGGTGGCTTTCTTAATCTCTCCTCACGTCCCTTTGAGGACCTAACATGTCTGATGAGAGAGAAATATTCATCAAAAGTCCAGAAATGTGTTTGCTCTCACCTGAGGACAGGGCTGTGGGGTTAAGAATGAGAAGACTACAGCAACACAGAGTGGGCTTGCTAAACTGGCTCCCAAGCTCCAGGGCAAGTCCTCTAACTGTTTCGTGCCTCAGTTTCCCCACAGAGATGACAACAGTGCTCAAATCCCAGAGCTGCAGAAGACCCACAAGACTCTGCCTGGCGCCTGGGAAAACCCAAGAGGGTTCATTATGATCATGGTGTTTGCTTTTCCAGGAAAGCCAAGCACATTTAAATTAAATGTTTTTTTTTTTAAAGAGCGTGATCTTTTTTCTTATAAAATTATTTCTATCCAAAATCATCATTAAAACCAGCAGCTTGCACAGTTGGTTTAAAGTGAGCCTGGGTGGTGGTTTATTGAAAGGAACAGTTAATGCTTAAATTTTTTTATATTTTAACCAATTTTGCATGCTTATAGCTGGTAATCTAAACAATTGATTTGAAGACAACAATATGCAATATAACAACCATTGGTGAACTCCTACCATCTTGTCTAGTGAAACCCTGTATCATCTCTAATGTTTTTAAAAATTATTATTTTTTTACTCTCTTTAATGGTTTGATCAATCCCTCGTTCTTACATCTGGTAATATGAGCAACTTTGTTGAAGATAACAATATGTAATATAACAACCACTGCTAATTCCTATCATTTTGTTTTGAAACCTTGTATCATTTTTAATGGTCTTGCTTTGTTTGGTTTATGTCTGTGATGTTGGTATTTTGCTATTGCTCTTTTTTTTACTGTTCTCTGTAAAATAAAATTAAAAAAAAAAAAAAAAAGTGTCCCTCTGCTAGATAGTGAGTCTGAGGCCAGGCTGAACTACAGAGCAAGACCCTGCCTCAAAAAAACAAATACACACATACATACATCAGAAAAACAATTCCATGTACAATAGCTTAAAACAAACAAACAAAATACCCTAGGGATCAACTTAACCAAGGAAGTAAAAGACCCACACAGTAAAAATTTTACAACACGGAAGAAATTGAAGAAGACACTAGAAGGTAGAATTGGTATTGTCAAAATGGCCATACTAGCAAAAGTGATCTACAGATTTAACACAATTCCCACCGAAATTCCAAGGACATTCTTCACAGAACTAGAAAAAAAACAATTCTAAAATTCACATGAAAACACAAAAGATCCAGAATAGCCAAAGAAAGTCTAAGTAAAAAGAGCAAGGCTGGACGGGTCTCCATGCCCAATTTCAAATTATATTACAAAGACAGAAACAACAAGCAATGTGATACTCGTGCAAAAATCACCATATAGACCGATGCAACAGAGGACACAGACAAACCCATGGAGCTACAGCCAGCTGATTTTGGACGGAGGAGCCAAAGACGTTTGTTGGAAAAAAGAAAGGCTTTAACCCTGGGTGCTGGGAAACCTGGCCACCTAAGCACAGAAGACTGAAATTAGATCCCTGTCTTTCACTCTGTACCAATATCAATTCAAAGTGGACCCAAGGGCGAGGTCTGAGGCTGCAACTTTGCAACTACAGAAGAAGCTGTACTGGAAACACTTGAAGCCAGAGGCACAGGCAAAGACTTCCTGAGTAGGACTCTCACAACACAGGAAATAACAGCAACCATCAGCAAAATGGGACCACAGCAAATTAAAAGGGATCTTTCTGCGCAGTAAGGGCAACAAAGAGTGGAGTGAGGAGACAGCCTAGGGAATGGGGGAGTGTTTGTCAGCTCTTCTTCTGACAGAGAATTAATGTCTAAACATGCAAAGATCTCAAAATCAAATAGTCCAACGATCAGTGGGCAAATGAATGGAACAGACGCTTTTCTAAAGAACAAATGCAGGTGGCCAGTAAGTACAGGAAGACGTATTCAACAGCCTTAGCCTTTAGGGAACTGCGCCAAGGGAAACTACACTGAGAGCCCACATCTCTCCTGTCAGAACGGCTGTCAGCGAGGGTACGAAAAACAACGAGTGCTGGCGAGGATGTGGGGAGGGAGCCCTCTACACTGCTAGTGGGAATGTAAACGAGCACAGTCACCACGGAAATCAGTGTGGGGGTTCCTCGAACAGCTAAACTATGACCCAGCTGCCCCACTCCTCGGAGTGTGCCTGAGGCAGTTAACGCTGGCACGCTGCAGGGAGACCCGCATGCCCACGATTACTGCGGCACAACTCGCAGCAGACGAGCTATGGAGCCAGCCTCAGTGCCCATCAATGGATGAACAGACAGAGGCTGAGGCGGGAGGACTGCCACGAGTTCAAGGCCAGCCTGGTCTATACAGCGGGTTCAAGGCCAACTTGAGCTACATAGAGAAACCCTGCCTCAAACAGAACAAAACAATCCTAAAAACAGGTGACTGGGTAAAGAAAATGTGCTACATCTACACAGGAGAGCACTGTGCAGCCTTAAAGGAGAATGAACTTGTGTCATTTGCAGGACAGCAGAGAGAACCGGAGATCACCATGTTAAGAGAAATAAGCCAGACTTAGAAAGACAACTGTCACGTTTTCCCTACTACGTGGAATCTAAAAAGATGAAAAGAAGCAGAAGGGAGATTTTTATTGGACAAGAGAAAGGGAATTAGAGGGACAGGGTATAAGGGACAATATTGGGGGACAGAAAAAAAGAGTTCTAATTACATCATTAAGAGATCGTGGAGGTGACACGAATTTATTGAGGTGAAAAGGTACCCGCTACCCCCATTAGGTTGCCAAGCAGTACACATGGCATGCCCAATTTTTTATTTACAAAAATACATTAATGTATAGCAATATCAAGAAAGCAGCTACAGCGATGCTCACATAACTGTTTTAATCTGTCTTCGGGACTGAAATGTCAAGTACATTTTTCTTTTTGTTTAAGAGTATTTCTTGGGGCTGGGGATTTAGCTCAGCAGCATAGCGCCTGCCTGGCAAGCACAAGGTTGTGAGTTCAATTCCCGGTATCAGAAAAAAACCAACGGGGGGGAAAAAAAAAGAGTATTTCTTGACTGGTGCTATTATAAAATGTCTCTAAGCAGAGGAAATTAAGAACTGCTATGTGAGGTGATAGATATGTTAATTCACTTGATTGTAGTAATCATTGCACAATGTACCTGTATCTTCAAATACGATGTTGTACACCTTAAATAGCTATGATTTTATCTTGCCAGTTATACTCAGTGAAAAGTAAGTCAATAAATGATTATTTCCGTCTGTCCACTGTCCTACCTACCGACAGCTGCAGCCCGCCCCTCCCTGAATAAAGGAAGGTCTGGAATTATGCTCATCAAATGCCGTCTGGGACTGTCTGGGGGAGTGGACTCTGAACAATTTAATACTTTCTTCTTTGTGCTTTCCAGAATTGGTTACGAGTGTTGGTGATGGTCAAGCATTTTGTAATGGTCACATTTGTATGGAAACAATGAAGACGCTAATCAACAACAGCTAGAGAAAGCAGATTTTACCAGTCCACCGACAGACACAGAATTGCTCCTCTCTCTAACGTCCTCGCCGTCACTGGCTTTCTTAGCTTATCTCTCACTGGAAATTTTCTATTAATAATCTGGAAAAGCTGGACGTACGTTGGGGACAGGTACCGTTTGTCATTTACATTTCACATATTTTGCAAAGTTGATCATCAGTTTACATGAAGTTTTGCTGCTTCCAATCTTTTTTGCTGTCACATAGTCAAACTTCATGCTCCAAAGACTTCAAAGATTTAAAAATTTTCACCGCGGCTTGGGGTACAGCCCAGTGGCCAAGTGCTTGCCTAGCATAATTCAGCACCATTAAAAAAAAAAATCACTCATATCATTCGTTTTAGATTTAAATAGTTGATGCATATAGAATTTATTTTGGTGAAGAGTAGATGGTTATAAGCTCTCCCCCCAAAAAGTATAGCTAATGAATTATCCCAATAACTACTGAAAAATGCACTTGCCACCCCCACTATACTTTATTAAAATGACCCAGATAATGTTAAATTCACATAAATACAGTGATCCATTATCTAACTATCCTCTTAAATCAGTTTGAATATCCATTGCTGTATTAGTGCCACACTGCTTTAATGATTATACTTTTAAAAATATTTTATATATGGTAGGACAAGTCCACTACTGTAATCTTTCAGAAGGAACATATATAGCCAGGTATAGAGAAAGCAGGCATTAAAACCAAATCTTCCAGTCCAAGAAGTAGGAAAGACTTTTTAATCTATTCAAGTTTTCTTTCATGTGACTCAACTAAGTTGTGTCATATCCTTATATAAGATTTCTATATTTCTTACGAGAGCTGGTACTGTGTGGTGCAGTGGGATGTGTAACAATTTCTCATCGCTGCTTTTACCAGTGCATCACTGTCATTAGGGGAGGAAGGAGGTCTCTCAGTTTGAGGAGATGTAGGTAGGATCAAAACAAATTTTAGAAATTAAACTCTACACCTAAGCATTTGTCACAGTGTCCATCCAGTTGTGCTCACACATTTGATAAAATGCTCTTGGAGAACACTTTACCTCCTGGCAGAAGGTCCTCTCAACGTCATCTAAGGAGTAGTTGCTCCAGCTCTCTTCAGGTGGTTCAGAAATGAGGAACTGTTCTCTCTTGGAAGTTCTGGCTTGTTGACTCTCTGGTGAGACTTCTATTAAAACAAAATAGTTGATTCACATTGTCAGAGGGACACTGAAATACCATTTCCTTTTAAACCACACCTGTTTGTAAAAATTAAGACTTGACTAAACCAAGAAAAGGATGAACTCTCCAATAAATTCTTTGAAATAATTAGATGAGCTGGTATGGTGATACATGCCTGTAATCCCAGCACTCAGGAGGCTGAGGCAGGAGGATTGCTATGAGTTCTAGGCCAGTCTGAGCTACATAGTAAGTTCAAGGTTAGCGTTGAGAGTGAGATCCTTTTATTTTATTTTATTTTATTTTATTTTTCAGTATTAGCAATAGAACTCAGGACCTTGCACCTGCCAGGCAGGTGTTTGTGCCACTGAGCTATATCCCTGGCCTAAGATCCTATCTGAAAGAAAGAAAGAAAGAAAGAGAGAGAGAGAGAGAGAGAGAGAGAGAGAGAGAGAGAGAGAGAGAGAGAGGGAGAGAGAGAGAGAAAGGAAGAGACAAAGGGAGAGACAAAGGAAGAAAGAAAGGAAGAAAGAATTGGACAAACATTTTGGAAAAAAATAAAATTAGTTCTCTATGCATTATCATTCTAGGATAAACCCTAGATAGAATGAAGCATACACTGAATAGAATAATAAAACCATGAAAGTAGTAGAAGAAAATTATGACAACTATTACACATTACACAATCTTCCTGAGGGAAGCACTTTCCAAGGAAAATGTAAGCCTAGAAACCATTTAAGTAATTGGTAGGTCTGACAATATAAATACTATTTAATTTTTGTTTGGCTTAAATTTGCACAAATAACAGTGAAAGAAAAATGAGTGGGGAAAACTACTGTTAATATACATAAGAAATACACATCAAGGTTTGTAGTATACGATTAGCTTCTATGAATCAATAAGGTAGATGTAAATATCGAATGGACTACTTGGGTTAGAAACAGGTAACCTAAAAAAAAAAAAAATTCAATAAATGAAAACTGCTCAAACTTCTTGGTAATTTTTAAAGCCTAATTAAAAGAAGTTAACTTTTTTTCCTACTTGTCAAGTAATCAAAGATTAAAGAGAATGGTAAGAAGCAGCTCTGGCTTGTACATAAAAAAACTTGCACTACTTAAATATTCTTAAATCCTTTTTAATACTTTATACTTAAGGAATAATAGTGCCACTCAACAACTGCATATGGATAAGAACATTTTTGTGCTGTTTACAAGGCAATAAACAGAAACACTCTAAATACTCATCAACAGAGGATGAGTTTTATAAATTAGTGGCCGTCAAGCCTATGAAATAACACATAGATGTCAAACACAAGATTGCCTTGCCTAAATTCATGAATGTGGAAATGTGTTTCCTTGCTATAGAATGCTTCATGATCGATAAAGGGACAGTTAACATAGTTTTCATGTTAACACTGATTTTGTATCTACTCCTGCTTCTCCATCCATCTACACATACCCCAGGAAAGGTCAGGGAAGATAACAACCAGAAAGAACATCTTGGTAGGATTCGGGAGCCAGGATTACAGGAGCTTGTTATTTTGTGGTTTCTGGCTTGTGTCAAACAAACATAGATTACTTTTATAACAAAAGCGAATAAAATAAATCTGAAATATAGCCATCTTCTTTCTCAAAGTCGGCTGCAAAGAATCACAAATGCTTTCCCAGATTTATTTCCTAAAATGTCTGCAAATAAGCTCCAGCCAAATGAAGCATGCTTCATCCTGCGGCAGCTAACAAACTGTCAGTCATTTGGAATTCCATCTCTTATCTCCACAAACAAGAAAAAGAAAAAAGAAAGAGACGGTCTCAACACAAAGCCAGTCCTTCGGGGCCTGGTCTGCAATGCTCCGGCCTGGAGGACCCAGCACATGGAAGCCGAGATCTCAGATAACCCAGGCTACAAGAGGCCTCCTGGAAGGATGAGGAGCCACATCCCCACCCAGGCTCCAGCTGGTGCAGTCCCCTGGCTCTCCGGGCCAGGCTTCCAGATACTTCATCCTGTTCTCCCACCAGGAACACATACACACATGCAACACTGCAAGCCCAGGCTCAGGCATGTGGACAGGTGGGTAGAGTGGGAGGGCAGCACACTGTCTGGGAACTCCTGGTGGCCACGCTGGAGGTGGGAACTGTCACAGCACCTTCAGTGAATCCCGTATCACAGTGTCACCAGGTCTCATGTTCCAGGGCAGCTCAGGAATTCCCACCACCTCAGGTTTTCCCAAGATTTCTTCTGAAGGATTCTTTTTTGGTACTGGGGATAGGGCCCAACCAGGCATTGCTAAGCAAATGCTCTACCATGAGCTCCACCCAGCCCCTCTCTGAAGGGTTCTTGCTGATTCCAGTAATGTGGAGGGGGTTTAGGTGCATCCTGATGGGCTCGTGGCTGGGCCTGATAGGACTTGGTAGACATCAGCTATGGATCTGCTATTTGTGGCTACATGTCCCCCCAAAGCCTCATGCGGTCACAGGGCTTTTTCAGAGGCAGCTGAATCTACAGTATGTGATGCTGGGATTAAGGGTATGTGATTTGTAAATCAGCCCACTGATTGGTTTGGCAGCGGCAGGGTTAAGAGTGAGAGTGCTACACACACCATAGGGCAGGTAGCCTGCATACAATATAAGAGACAGAAAGAGGCTTGTCCCTCCCTTGTTGCTTTGCTACCCTCTGGAGGCCATGAAAAGGTCCCTCTCTTGTTGCTTTTGCTCTCTTCTGCTGCTGTGAACTGTTGCCCCTCTGCCATGTGCCACCCTGCATTGGAGCCGGGCAACTATGGACTGAACCTTCTACAAATTGTGAGCTAAATAAACCATTCCTCCCTTTCACTTTGGGCACTGAGTATTTTGTATCAGCAAGAAGAGAAAAGTAACTAAGACAGGATCAGTTAATAAGAAATTTCCTTAGTGACAGGAGACATGGAAGGACAATATCAATCACAGTGAAAAAACTTAGAAATTAGATGGTAGAAGTCAGGAGCAAATTAGAAAAAATACAGTCACTTCCAGTATGCAGTACAGTATCATTAACCATAGTCACCATGAAATTTGACTATAGTTGACAATATGATTAACTACAATCACCATGAAAGAGAATAACTATTAAGTGTTCTCATCACACTCTGAAAAAGGAGATAGATGTGCTAATTAACTTGACTGCGGTAATCTTTTCACAGTGTATATGTGTATCCAATCATCGTACGTATACCTTAAATATACATAATTTTTATTTGTCAATTATAGCTCATAAAGCTGGAAATAAATCACTTAGAAAGGAAGACTAAACTAAAAGGAATCCGGAAGTAAACAAATACAACAGTAGTAGAAGTGAAATGAAAATAAGCAAAAAGGAAGGAAAGAAAAAGGGAGGAAAAGAGAGAAGGAAGGAGAGGAGAGGAGAAGGAAGAGAAGGAGAAATAAAGAAGAGAGATTTGTGAGAAAGCAACCATTCAGAAGAGAAGACATGAAAAAAGGACCCAAAATATATGTAATATGAGTAGCTGAGAAGAAAATTAAATGATGGCATAGAACAAAAACTGAAAATTACGAATTCAAGAATTTTTCTTGAAATAAAAGTGACTCAAATCTGCACATTTAAATAGTGGCAGTGTAGTCAGTGTAAGGCTGGAATCAGATATGACCCTCCCAGCACCCGACCTGTTTGCCAGCAGAGGCATTGGTCTCGGTGGGGACCCAGCTCAGCATGAAGGCTGTCCTTGGCAGATGTCACAAGAGAGATAAGATAGGACAAGGAATCTTGCAGGTCCCTGGACATCTGGAGAGACCCTCAAGGACTCTGTCCACTGAGGTGCAAGACAGCCAGAGAACTTTGACCACTAACGTTTATCAACATCTTCCCACCTAACGTCCATCCCCTTTTTTCAATCCCTATAAAAAGGGATTCCTGCTTCTCTTTTTTCCCTACAGGCGGCCTTATTGCCCTCTGTCTGCCTGCACCCAGGTATTAAATCACGTGCCTTGTCGCTTCCACAAAAGCCTGTCAAGTGGTCTCTGCCTGGCCTCGATTGCCTTACACTGAGGAAGTCAACCATGAGTGTCTAATAATATCACAGGCATATTCCAGCAAAAATTATCAGGTTTCAGGTATTTTTTAAATCCCTAAACATCCAGGCAAAAAGATCAAGTTACAGATAGGGAAATAAATTAAATTGTCACCAAACTTTTCTTCAGCAAAACTTCATGTCATCAGACAATGGATAAAGATATTTAAGATACTCAAGAAAATTGAAACTGGGAGTTTATAACTAGAAATTTTGATTTTTCAACTGTTAAGACCACAAACTTATGAATGAGAAATCAAAAAATATCTTTTCCACCAGGTGTAGTGGCCATGCCTATAATTCCAGCCCTCAGGAGGTTGAGGCAGGAGGATCGTTGTGAGTTCAAGACCAGCCTGGGCTACAAAGTGAGCTCAAGGCCAGCTTGAACTGCATAGCGAGACTCTGTCTCAAAAACAAACAAACAAACAAAGAAAACTCAGAAAATATCTTTTCCATGAGTATTTCCAAAGGAACACACCAGAAAGCAAGCTTCAAATGACCATGGCCTGGGGACACAAAAGGAGGGACAGAAGCCACTAAGCAAATGTGACAGGTCTCCAGGACTGTGTGGCTGTCCTGAGGAAACTCGGTGAGGAGACAGCAAGGTCCACTTCTGAACAATTTGAGCAGGGAGATCTACAGGGTAAACCCCAACCTGAGACTGATCTTGGGCTTTCTTCTCTCTGGGACCGGCCTGGATTCGTGGCTTTTTCCCAAAACAAGTTATGTGAGACTTCAGATTAGCCAATCTATCCTCCAAATGAAATGATTTCCATCATAATCCAACGCAGGATGCTCTGTGGATACTGCGATTCCCGCTGTGGCGCTGAGGGCGTGGAGCTGGCTGGAAGGCAGTAGAAGCTGAGCAGCTGGCTTCAGAGATGCAACCTGTCCGGCTGCTGCCCAGCCTCTGGCCTGACTGTCCACAGCCTCAGGCTGGAGATGTAATGTAACCTGCCCCAAGCCCCACACTGCTCCGTCTTTAATCTAGAACATCCACCAAAAGCTCTGGCTTCTAACTGAAAGGTTTGAATTTCAACTACAGAAGTTAGAGACTATGGCCTCAGTGAGAAAATGGGCTTGAGTAAGATAGGTGATCTCTACGGCCAGTGTATGGAATGCAGACTGGAACAGGGCAGTGCAGGAGCCCCGGAGTCCCGCTGGGCGGCAGCAACAGGGATCTAGCTAGTGCTGCGGGAACAGGGATCTATGAGGTCTGATGGAAACGTATGGTGACTATTTAATTTTTTAACAAGTTAACGAAAGTAAAAGACACATTGCCATCAGCCCCCTCAGAACACTTCCCTATCACTTCGAATCCATTTATCCCATCATTCTTGCCGCTTTCTGAAGCAGCTCTGGAAGTGCTCTTTTATCACTGTCTTTCACCGTATCGTCACAGCTACTTCAATGCCCTGAACTGATTCAAAATGTTGCCCGTTCGTGGTTATCTGGATGTCAGGGTAGAGTCAGGAGTCACACAGTGCTGCATCCGAAGAATAAGGTGGATGAGGATACAGCGTTGTGTTTTCATGAGCCTGCGTTTGTTTGGCCGGCCCGCAGCAGTAGCAGTCACCATATTTTTGATCAAGTCTCTTAAAGACATGAAAGAGGACCTCCAGAACTGCTTCAGGAAGTGGCAAGAATACTTTGATAAAGGCCGGGGATTTAGGTGCAGCGGCGCAGCGCCTGCCTGGCAAGTGCGAGGTCGTGAGTTCGATTCCAGGTACAAAAAAAAAAAAAAAAATACTGCGATAAGTATGTTTGAAGTGAGAGAGTGTTTTGCAGGGGATTAATGAAAATTTGTCTTTTACTGTAATAATTTTTAAAAATTTAAATTTCACCATATATTTTGATCACAGCTCATGCAGAAGCATATTCAGAACTATACAAGAGGCTAGGTAGCAAATCAAAGATACCTTTCACTGTGAGATGTGTCAATACTTGTGTATCATCAATAAAGAAAGCCTGTTGCCAATTACTGATAAAATGCAGGGTGAGAAGTGAGATAGATTTCCATGGTAAGTTGGAATAGTATTATAGAACTAACTCTCTTACAATACCTTATGAAATAAGCAAAGGGGGAAAAAAAACAGTAAAAATTACATGTATATAAAAAAACAAATAACACTTAATATGAGCAGCCAGAAAATTTTGCTTCCAATTACGGTGGATTAGCTCATATTAAACCAACACTCCCAGCAGATAACAATTATAAACTCCAGGCAAAACATAAACAAAGCTATCTGAAGGCGCTGGGGAGCAGCTGAAAGCAGACACCCACTGAAGCTGACACTGGAAAACCTGCGTCCCAGGCAGCTTGGCCCGGCGCCCCAGGGCAGGCCCCAGCTGGGACTGCGCTCAGGGGCTAGTACACTATTTGGATGTAAACCCAGGGTCTCGTGGGCTTCGGGAATCCGGAAACAGCTCAGGACTGCCACGGCAACTGCAGAGAGAAGGAAGGCCCCCAGTGAAGAGGCAGAGAGTGTGGATAAACCGAGGCTGAATCTCTGGCCAACTTCTGGTCCTGGATGCGCGGAATAGAGGCCAAGTTGCTGGGTTTAGGATGAGAGAACAGCACACAGGTTCCAGGTGCTACCCCTCAGGGAGGACAATCCGTCTCAGCATAGCCAAGAAGGCTGACTGCTAACACAAACCAAAACGAAAGTTAAAATTTTCAGAGGAAAATGAAAGAATCCATAGCCTCTAACACTGCAAGCTTTACCATATTCGGGAGAAATTCCACATTTACCAGAACAGGAAACTGTGCTCTACATTCAAGAAAAAAAAAAAACAACAAAAACCAAACTCTGAGACCATCAAAATGTTGGAATTAGCAGATAAAAAAAAAAACTAAAGCATTGTAATATTCTTCACATTTTCAAATAGCAGTGTTTGAGAGTAGATGCTCTTAATGAATGAACAGACCAGAACCGCAGTGATGGAGGACAGCAGCACAGGGAAGGAAGAACTGAGACAATTCTGCGTGAAGTTCTCACACTCCGTGGAATTAGCGTCATAGAAGCTAAAGGAGATGCTCAGCCATTAAAGATGTATACCATGAACCGTAGAACAAAGCATGCAATAAAAGAGCAATAGAAAAACCAAAACAGACTAGAAAAACGCTCAACTTACCCAAATTTCTTGAAATTAGTGCAAATTCTACAGGATAAAAAAACAGAGGGGAGGCTAGATAAAGAAGAGGAAAAGGCAAAGATTCCACCTTGGAAGAAAATGTACATCAAAATTTTTTAAAAGTATAGAATGTCTTACTAAGAACATGAATTCAGTGGAACCGCAGCTCAGTGACAGGCGATAAAGCACTAAGATGAGACGGAAAACAATATAACAGACCTAAGTGAACACAACGGGGCGCACAGGTAAATCAGAAATGACAAGGAATAGAGCGGATCTAGGTGAAAGTCAAATCGCAGGTGTAAATACAGATCGAAGATGATCGTCGCGCACGCGGAGGAAAAGGACAAGAACAAAGCACTCAGAGAGAACTTAGCAGCCATGGAGGACAAAGGCAGCCCAGCAGAAGGATGATTCGAACCCCTGAAGCTAAAAATCTGGAAAATAGGAGTATCTTCAAACATACATGATGTTATTTTAAAAGTCTTAATGCCAGGAGAAGAACTGAGGAAATCATGCGACGACGCTGTGTTCTGGGAAGCTGATGCAGGAGGCACACCCTCGCTAGGCTAGGATGAGAAGTTCTTTCAGCAGCCAGCAATGTGAAGCTGATCTCCGAAAAAGGGAGAAAATTAAGCAGGCCTCAGACTTCGCACCCAGACTCAATCCAGTAGGTCTTGGATCAAAGTCTCTAACATTTTGAGAGGGAGGAGGATCACCCGTGGATATCGTATCCAGCCAAAATGTAATCATCTTCTTCAGTTTGGCTGCAATTTCTATCCCTCTGATACACTCCAGTAAGTTCTTACATAAAATAGCATCCACATGACCCCATTTTACAAATGGATTTCTTTTTCTCTGTCTTTCCTTTCCATATGCATGCATGGGAAGGTGCCAGGAATAATGCTGACAGTTACTTCTGGCTGGTGAGACCGATTTGATGGTGTCTTTCCATCTTTTCACTTGTCACAAGGCTGCAGGGAAAATGACAAGAGATGACACAAGAACAGGCCTAGCATAGAACCTGCCACAGGCAGCTCTGGAGTCCTTGGGTCTGCCATGAGCAAAACCGGGCTGAGACCAGACAATCTGTCATTTTTCAGCTTGCTAGCGAGGCAGAACGGGGATCACAGAAGGCGCTCAGTGAGTGTTTGCTGAACTTAATTAAGTTGAAACCAGACAGTGATGACCTGGGGTGAGATTCAGTCACAGGTGATAAACCCTTGGGGCAAGAAACCTCAGGGGGAAACCCGATTAGGCCAGAAAAATGACCTGAGGCTGGGAAGGGAGGGTGTTAGTCAGACATTCAAGGCAAAGAATTGGACCCGGATTCCCACCAGAACTACCCAACAGCCGGACACCTCTAGGCGTCCTGTTATTGAGGCTGGGAGATGGACCAGGTGCAGGGGATTTACCCTCTCAAGAGTAGATACTGGGCTTTACATATCTGACATAATTGTAACTTACTCAACTTCTTTCCTTTTTATATCAGGATTTTTCCATTAAAGGAATATATGTCCATTGTCAAAAATTGTTGAAAATACAGAAGCAATGGAAAGAAGAACAAATAACACTCAGACATATGTCACTTAATAAAGACAATCTGTAGTTCTTTGGGGTCATTTTGCAACCAAGGACTAAGTCCACACACAGGTGCCACAGCATCAGCTTGTTGCTCCTCGCTGTCCATCTTACCACGCAGATATGCTAGACTCACTGCTTTTTCTATGGTTAAGCACTCACACTATTCTGATAACTAATGATCCCACAGCTATCATTGCAGATGACCCATTTTCCACATTTGAAAGTATCCTTCTCTCAGGAACAGAATAGGAATGACCATGCCAAAGGACACTGAAATCTTTAGCAAAGACTTTAAAGGTCCTTACCTGGGTTCGCCATAAAATATCTCAGATGCAGGTCATTACTTTTGCTGAGGTTCTTCAAAAACAGACTGTAATCCACCACAGGGTCTTTATCAATGTTGTAGTGCTTTGAGAACCTGAAACACAAGTGTTCTTTCCAGATCAGACATTACAATGCAGCAGTCTACAATGAAGGGTACGTTATGCATTACTGAGGCATCCTTTGTGTTGGAGCTGGCATTAATTTCAATGTCTGTGTCTAGCTACAGCTGGAGTTAAAAGTAAACCCTGGGAAATGTTACTGGCATATTTTTAAATGCAGAAGCTTTGAAGGAAACCAGTTCCCCCACCTTCAGATGGATGGGCAGAGACCTGAATGAGGCAGGAAGACTTCCCAGCCCACGCCACCTACGGAGCTGCCTCCTCCTCCTCCTCCTCCTCCTGGGGAGAGGAGGGCACAAGGGGCCCAGGCAGCTGCCGCCCCAACCTTCTTGTCTTACGTGGAGGGACACCGAGCTGGGCGGAGCCAGGTGACATAACGTGTCTGTGACCAGGGTACCTGGAGCTGGGAGGGACTGGGAGACACAGGCGATCTTTCTGATTGCACTAGAGAGAAACTGAGGTCTGAGGATGACACCTGGCTCAGAGCAGCGGACAGCAAGTGGAGGGAGGCAGGTTGTCCTTGAAGCATTCTGCGGTGTGCACACCTAACAAGAAATCTTTAACACATGTGAGCCACTACCCACCCCTAAAATAAACTGGGGTAAACAGAACGCCTGGATTCTTTAAAATGGATTTTCTATTATTCAAACCTGCCACTTGGGAAATGTTTTTCCAGATAATTTCTGAGTTATTACATTTCTTAAAAACTGACAGTTTTTACGTGTTTGGTTATATTTTCTCCATATGTGTTGGTTTCTATAATTATCTAATTTCATGCTGCTTTTTAAAAATTTAGTAATTATTACTTAAGGTGTTTGTTATTTTTCTGTTTTCCGAATTTAACAGAGAGTAATGTCATGTGTTTATTTCAATGCGTACCTATTTTCCCACTTTGATGAAGCTTGCCTATTGTTCTACTAAGAAAACTTATCTTCAAGGGTGACAGCTGCCAGATGTGAATAGAGACACTCCCTAACCAGCCCCTTCTTTTCTCTTTGGCCTCAATCTTGCGAAAATACATGATGACCTCGGAACCCAGGGGTGGCAGTTTGTGGGGACCTTCCTGAGTGGGGGCTGGCGGGCTGTTCCAGGAAAGTGCAGGACATCGTGAGAGGTCTGCTGCTGGCCTTTGGGGCTTCAAGAACAACGCACTCTTCCTGAACACAGGGCTTTGCTCAGAGGACAATCCTGCCCCACGCCACAGCCCAGCATGGGCAAGCTCTCAGCTCCCGCTACAGACACCCCAGCAGACAGAGTCCCGGGGAATGTACGCTGCGGATAAACCTTGAGGACGGAACCCACAGCCCTGCCCAGGAAGGCAGCAGCTCCAGAGGCTTTTTACAGGAAGCAAAGATGGCAGACGGAAACATCCCTGACAGACGACTTCCAGGGCGTCTCTGTGCAGGGACGTGTGCTCAGGGCAGCGGCCTCAGACATCTGCAGAAACCAGCAGGCAGTGGGTCACACAGGGGCCAGACTGGGAGAAGGAAGGGGTTCAAATAGCCTACAAAACCGTCCAAGCACAACCACCTGGAGGAAAAGCCTTAGGCTTCGGGCAGCAGGCTGACCACCGCTGAGACCCGGAGGTTGCTTTATTTACAAGGCTGCTCACAGATTACTTTACATAGATTCAAACAGCTTGGCCTGGAGGGAGGGGGAGTTCCAGCATACTCCAGGTGAGTATGTGGTGATCGTTTGACCTCTGGCCTCTTGTTTTGCATAGGCTGGACAGCGTTCTGCAGCCTAAAAGGAACCATCTACTAAGGAGCTAGGGCACTCAGGAGCTCTACAGCCGTGATCTGACCTACACACAGGCACGTCACTGACATGCGCGCCACGCCACGCAGCGTTTTGACTCTGTCCTGAGATGTGAGCTCTCAGCGCCCAGTTCTCTGAGAGAAAGGTGAGTCTCAGGGGACCCAGAGCGCCTGAGATCCCAGGATGAGGAAGCGTAGAGCCCAGACCTGACCCCTCACGGGCCTGACTTGGGGGATGAGCCCAGCCATTTCTACGGCAGCAAGGATCGAACATGGATCTTAGATAAAAAGCTGCTAGATCAAAGAGGGGATTCAAAAATGCCTCGTTTCTACCCCCAAATTAAAAAGGCACAGTTAATACAGAAGCAGCTTCCCCGGAAAAAAGTGTACACTTGAGCTTCAGCAAGGAAGGCATTAGAGCAACTGAAGAAATGTTCTCGTTTTGATCCTTTGTGGGTCTTCGTCTCCAGGAGGCAATTCTATTATGTGAAGTTTCTCTAGCCTTATCTTGAAAACAGCATTGTTTTCGAGGCTTCAAAAAAAAAAGTCTGGAATAAAAATTTGTGGAGTTCTTTATTATTCAATACTTAAGAGACGGGGAAACAGACAGTAACATTTTTTATAGATTTACTAGGTTGGAGACTGCAGTGCCAAACACAAGGTTTATTGTCAAATAAAACACAGCTTTGTCTTTGATTGCCTGTTTTAGAAGAGCGCTGCTTCTGTTCTATAATTGCGTGTACAAAATTATTTAATTTGTTTTGTTTGGATCTTATTCTGGACACTTTCCCAGCCGGAAAGGATGTAAAAATTAAAACATCTATTATGTCTTTTATATTCGGAGGTGGGTTATAAAGAGGAGCAAAGAAAAAAATATTCAAAGAAGTGGGAAATATCCTTTTTTCTCTCTCTCTCTCTTTTAGGTTTCCTTGCTGTTAGCTCCTGCAGCACGTGTGCTACCCTCCCAAACCCGCCACGCGTCCCTGCCCTGGGGCCAATCCCTCTGCCACTAGCAGCAGCCTCCTTATCTGTAGGAAACCTGTGGGGGCAACCATGACCCAGTTAACAGAATCTTCTGCCTCCAGGGCAGCAGGACGCTTCACTCCTGGTGAAAGCAAGCTCGGTACTTCGGGAACAACCTGCAGGATACCGCCGTCCCCTTACCTGCAGGGGATGCGCTCCAAGACCCAGGGGACTGAGGAAGTACAGGTGGGTAACAGCGAAGCCTGTGTAATACTATGCTGCTCCTCATACATACAAATTTATGATACTGTTTAATGTATAGTCACAGAAACAGATGAATAAGTCATAATAAGACATAACAATCCAACTAACATACTATGAGAAAAGTTATTTGAAACTTATTTCTGGGATTTCCCATTTCATATTTTTAGACGCTGGTGGACGGCGGAAAACTGAAACTGCAGGAAGTGGAGGCTAAGGCATTTCAGGAATCCTTTGGGAAAAGGCAGGAAGAGTGGCGTTGTGTCTGCTGGGTGCTTCATGAACGGGCTGAACAGGAGCGCACTTAGCACCGCCTTTCACTCAAACCCACGCTGCACAGAAGCCACGGGTCTGGCTTCTTCTAAACGATCCGGAGTTCACGGGAGGCCCAGCCAGAGCCCTGCAGGCTGCGCTGCCCCGACTCAGCAGGAGCAGGTGGCGCTGGCTTTCAAACACGAAGGGGCAGTTAAATGCTCAGGGCTCTCCACCCCCTCCCCACCCCCAGTGACGACGGTGCTGGAGGGAAGACGGCATGTCCGTCGTCACATCACATTGGGAGGGCCACCTCAACAGACGAGACGCCTGAAACTGTTCCTCTTAACCCCGAGCTTGGACTAAACTCCATGGTGGGCTAGAAAGGCCTCTGCGGCGGGCATGGTGCCAAGGAGGAAGGAGAGGAACAGGCGCTGGAGTCGTCAGGCACAGGACACGCTCCAGCCTGCGGGTGCGGGCCAGCGGATGCACCGGCTTTGGGGGCCTGGAGAATGGAACTGTTGGGACAGAGTTCCTGGGGAGCTCCAGGAACCAGGAGAGATGCCCTGAAAGAAGGTGGGGTGAGGTGACGGCGCGCAGGCTCCGTGCACCCCTCGCCTGTACTCACTTCCGGTATTCCTCCTCTGTCATCCTCAGGCAGAAGGTCTCCAGCACCCTCCTCAGCTCCTGCGGCTGCACCAGGCCCCTGTGGTTAACGTCGATGAGCTGAAAGGCTTTGGTGACCGTTTTCAGGTTTTTGAAAATCTGTGGACAAAAAGTGGTTTTGGAAAAGTCCAGAGATCCCACGTTAAAACCCAAAATGGTTGCAAAAAATGTGAAAGTTTTTTTTAAAATACTTCTTGTAGAATACAATGTTTTCAAAGATTCGTGGTGGTAGGCATGGCAAAATGACACGTCTAGGGGGAAAAAGAACACTTTGCATTTATTGAGTGTTTTCAAGGCAATTTTCTCAGTAAATGGTCTTGGTAAGTTTTTTTTTTTTTAAACCCTTTCTGATGTAAAGCAGTAAGTTTCATACACAATTTGTTCCCTTTTAGGGCCGCATGAAAAATCTTTTTGTTAATTGACACTTAAAACTACAGTTCTGGCAAAGCTGGCCTTGTACGAGTTTTATTTTTCTCAGCCATATGCAAACTATTTTTACTAGGAGCTGGAAAATATGGCTGTATATTTCAACCCCTTCTGAAATTTGTTAAAAGATATTACAGGAAAGTTTTATAGAGCTCTTCCCCCAGTTCAGTGAAGGATATTTACCGGGCACACGGGTGTGCACAGAGAGTGGAGCTGGGCGGCTGCATGGAGCAGGGGGAGGTGGAGGGCTCCCTTGGTAGAGCTCCGTAAAGCCACCAAAAGACCAGACCAGGAATCTGAGGCTCAGGACCTGCATGTGTTACCTAGCAACCCCCCGCCAGCAGGGCCGGATGCCGGCTGCAAACTTGGGTTCATCCTGTCACCACAGGACTCCACACGAGCGAAGTGACGTGTTGATACCTACTCACTGAGACAGGCCAGAGCCCAGCAGCATGGCTTGCAGGCCTTCCAAGAGGATACACCTGGCTGGAGCTGGCCCAGAGCGGAAGGGGTGGCAGGGCCCCGCACAGGAGCTGTGCTGACCTCCCACGGCCAAGGTGCGACAGGAGGGCAGCGGTAAAGCCGGGCATGGTGGGTGAGAGCCAGGAGCAGGCGGCACAGCTGGGTGTAGGAAGGGTCTGGTTCCACATCCCTGCACCCAGCGCATGGCCAGCCTGGACCCCGAGAGACAGCAGTGCTCCTCGCAGGGTGTCAGGAGGACCGTCCTCCACTCCTGCCCACATGCCCGGCTCCTCAGCGCTTACTCTCAATGTCCCCACCCTGTCCTGTACTTGAGAAAACCTACTGCCCAGAGAGGACCCCCCTGCAGCCCTCCAGGGCTGGCTGGCCTTGCTCTCCAGCCCCGGACACCATGAGCTGCTGGCAAAAGTGGCCTCCCTCCCCTGCGGCCGCTTCCAGGCTACTGCTCAGCCTTGGCCGTAAGTCTCAGCTCACCTGCTACCCCGTTCCAGGCGTCTGTCCTCCCCCTGCGTCTGCATCTCCAAACGCTCCTGCCTGGGCCACTGAGCCCCCACAGCTTGCTCTGGACCCCTGTGACAGCCAGTCCCTCTCCTGAGACACACAGCCCCCAAGAGGTCACCGCTCCCCGCAGCGGAGCCTGCACTGGGCCACGCCCTCCCCTCCCTGCCTTGCTCCTCCTGCCCCAGGCACCTCCCCGCTCATCAGTCCCCCTCTCCCCTCCCCCGCTCCCTGGGGAAGACCCCACCTCTGAGGGAATCCCCCAGCTGTCTGGCCCAGCCCCCACCCACAGGACCTGATGTGGTGGACAGAAGGGGACCACCGAGTGCTTCCAGGACCCCTCAAGCCCCAGGCCACTCATCTGAACCACACACACACACACACACACACACACACACACACACCATCCAGTGTCACTCCCCTTTCCTTTGCGGTGCTGGGGACAGAACCCAGGGCCTCATGCACACCAGGCAAGCCCTCTCCCCGGAGGAACCGCACCAGCCCCTGCCCCCGCCTTCTCACTCCTCCCGGACCTCCTAGACCAGGGGCCTCTCCCTCAGGGCCAGCCCTGGACAGAACGACAGCACTGGGTACCGGTGCGATGACAAGGACAGTGATGTGATCACTGACCGCATGCCTGTTGTACGTGAGGCCTTGCCCTACACTCTCCACACCACCCGTCCTAACAACCAGAGCACATGGCCAGCAGGGCCTCGATATCCCAGCCCCGGAGGCTGAGCACATCAGCGCATGACAGGGCTCTTGTGCGCCACCCTCTGCTCTGTCCACCGCCCCGTCTAGAAGCTGAGCCCAAGAGCTGTCGCACCCACGGCCCAAGGAACCTCAGCACTGCCCGCTGCCACATCCCCATACGCCTCCTCTGGGGACATGGAGGAGGACGTGAGACGGCACACTTTTTAAAAACCCCCAAGCGCCCCATATGGACGCCCAGCGTGGAGAGCGGGAGCCGCGAAGCTGGCAGCGAGCTCCCGCCCACCAGAGCTACGTCTCCAAGTTCCTTATCACTTGTCAGACTGGAGGTTGGCACGAGCCGCAGCACAGAGCAGCAGATGGCGAGGCTCAGGCGAGGTGGCACAGCCGGGGGCCCAGGGGTCCGGAGCTGGTCCCACACGCGGCGGGAGAGAAGGAAATGGTAAGAAACGAAGGGCCCAGGGCCCCGTGACGGTGATCGTGCCCCCGCAGGGGCCTCCTTCCTCTCCCTGTCACCTCATGCCTTTGCCCCTGCTCCCCGCTGCTGGACACTCCCCTCCCTGCGTTCACTTAGGTCTCAGTCAGGAGCTACCTGCTCCGGTGCTCCACCTCCCCCTTAGCATCTGTCAGCCCTAGGACCGTTTCCGATCTGTCTACCGTCGGTCTTCGTCTAGTGGAATGTGGCCCAGGCTCTTGATCATGTCCACTGCCGTACCCGTGGGGCCCAGAACTGCCTGGGCAGAGCAGGTGCCCTCGCAGATTTCCAGAGGGCAAGAATCGCTGTTATCTGCTGCCTGGGACACCTGGCCCCAACCCTGCCACTGCCCACTCTGGGGCAGGACTTGGTGGCTTCTCATCTGGCTTCCTAATTACCCTCCCTCTGGATCATCAATTCCCCGACTTTGACTTCGACATGGTGGTTTAGGCTGGCCCGACCTTGTAACCAGCTCCTTCCGACCTGCTCTGCAATGCAGTCTTTTGCTCCCAACCTCCAGTCCCCTGCATTGGGGAGCAGTGGCAGCTAGCAGGGACAAGTGCCCCCAGGGAGGGGACATGGGGGCACAGCTAAGAGACGGAGAAGGGCCGCTGCTGCTCCACAAGTCTAGCAAATGAAAATGTGGTCGTGTCCTCCAAGTCCCCAGAGAGGTCAGCCCAGGAAGGCTGATGTTGCCTGGCTTCCCCACTAAGGGGACCTGGCTGTCTTTTCCCAGGTAGGAGGGTAGACCCTGCCTACTGATTTCCTACACGTGCAAGCAAAGGATGGCTTTAATACTTTCAGATGCTTGAAAAACATCAAGACTATTTCATGCCATGTGAAAAGTTATGTGAATTTCAAATTTCAGTATCCATAAATAGAATTTTCCTGGCACGCAGCCACGCCCACTCATTTGCATATTGCCTGGGCTGCTTCCCCCTGCAAGGGAGGAGGAGCAAAAAAAGGGCTGAAGATTTTCAAAGCAACCCGAAACAATACCTAGCTGTGACTTCAAGGTGCAGAAACCAGGAGATAGGTTTGAGGTCTAAAGAAGCTGCCCCAGGGTCCCTTCCCCTGGGGACAGATTTCACCCAGCCCTCCCCAGTCACACAGCTCACCAAGCCCTGCAGGGGACCTGGTGTATGTGATGGCTGACTGGGCCACAACTCAGCCCATCCGGCACCCCCAACAGTCTCTGAGCCCTTGGAGTCTTGGTTTGGGTAGGCAGGGGCCACAGGGAGGACCAGCAAATGACCAGGTTCTTCCCTCAGGAGAGCTGGGCTGGAGAGAAGCACAAAAGAGAGCTTCAGAGCTCTGAAGTGTGGTTTCCTAACCCCTTACCTAGCATCTTCAGCAAAGAAGAGAAGCCCTACTCATAAAAGAGTGAAGAAAAATGAGGAGGTGACTATGAAGAATAAAAACATTCAATTTTTAAAGAGTAATAGAAGCAAATTTTAAATTAAAATATTCTGGAGCCAGGCACCGTGGTAAATGACTGTAATTCCAGCTACTCCAGAGGCTGAGTCAGGAAGATTGTAAATTCAAGGTCAGCCTAGACAACTTAGTGAGATCCTGTCTCAAAATAAAATTTAAAAATGGGCTAGGGATGTGTAATCATCGATATATTGTGTCAACTTGAGAAGTCTAGAAGCTTAACTAAGCAACTCAGCAGTTTTACATCCTAGGGTGTAGAGGACACGACCTAGGGAGGCTGTTTACACTCTAGGATGTTGTAATGGTTGATTCATTGTGCCAATT
Organism: Chinchilla lanigera; assembly: GCF_000276665.1. Lineage (NCBI taxonomy): Eukaryota > Metazoa > Chordata > Mammalia > Rodentia > Chinchillidae > Chinchilla > Chinchilla lanigera. Next base: position 28,724,495 of record NW_004955413.1, read on the forward strand.
TGAGAAGTTTAGAAGTTTAACTAAGTGACTCAGCAGGAGACCAGAATCCTCACTTTGTAAACATCTTGAACCTGTGCAAGAGAAGGGCACAGGATGGTGTGAGTACTCTACCCATCCTTAGGCAGGTAGCCTGCTTACAATATAAGGGAGGAAAAGAGACTTGCTCTCCTTCTTTTTTGCTCTTGTTGTTTTTGCTGTCTTCTGCTGCCATGAGCTGTTGCCCCTCTGCCATGCCACCCTGTCTCAGAGCCAGGTGATTACAGACTGAAACCTCTACAAACTGTGAGCTAAATAAACCTTTCCTCCCTTAATTTTGGGAATTGGGTATTTTGCCTCAGAGAGAGAAAAGTAACCAAGACAGGATGTATGTAGCTCAGTGACTGAGCACTTGCCTGACATTCATGAAGCCCTGGGTTCAACCCCAGTGCTGAAAAAAGTCTGGAAAAGATTTTGATGAATTTATAAAGATGGAGGCTGGGAGTAGGGAAGGCACACACCACCTCCAGGCATGTTGGCTCATCCTGAAAAGCACACAAAACTGCTCTGGGTGGCAGCTACCCCACAGGTCAGTCCCAGCATGTCTAATCACTGTTCCTCCTCCTTCCTCTCCACAAGGGACCCAAAGGGCTAAACGGAGTGATGCCTGACCAAAGGTTCTGAAATGGGATTTCAAATCCTACCTCCACCCTACTCTTCAGGTAACCTTGAAAAAGCAACATGATTCCTCAAAACTTCGATTTCTGAATCTGTGCAATGGGAATGAAGATGAGCATTGTAAACCATTTGATCCATGGCAGTGGGGTGAGAATTGCTGGCTGGATCCAATGCTGAGGACAGAGTTCCAAATCACCAAACAACCACCCTCATAGCAGGGAATGGTAAGTGGCTGAAGTGACATCACTCACCAACCCCATCTCCCCTTCCCCAACTGCCCAGCCTGAGACAACAGAAGCCTAGAAGGGAAGAAGGGCTTGAGGAGTCCAAGGCCAAGACAGGGCTTGGATGAATGATAACTATTGAGTGGACGGACACCAGATGGATAGATGCGTGATGGATAGATGGTTAGATAACGGGTGGATCATGCATAAATGGATGGTGAATTATTGATAGATGATTGACGGATGAGTGGATGATGGCTGGGCTGATGGATGATGTATGAATGGATGAATAGTGAGCAAGTGGGTAGATGGATGCTTGGATGAATGGATATAGCTAAGTAGATAGATGGGTGAGTGGATGGGTGGGTAGATGGCTGGATGAGCTAATCTGTAAGAGATGGATGGATGGATGGATTGGTGGATGACAGATGGTTGGATAATGGATGCATGACAGATAAATGGATGAATAGAGACTAGTTGGATAGATAGATGGACAGAGGAATGTTTGGGTGGATATATGTATACATAGATGGGTGGGTGAGTGAGTGAGTGGATAGGTGGATAAGTGAATAAACTGATCTACAAGAGGTAGATGATGGATGAATGGACAAACAGTGGCTAGGCACATGGATGGAAAGTTGATTGATTGGATAGACATATAGGTAGGTGTATGGATGGGTCGGGGGTAGATAGGTGGATGGACAGGTGATGGGTAGATGGGTTCATGGATGAGGGATAATGGATGAAGTAACTGCAGTATTCTTAGAAAAGAAGCTACTGGAAAGCAGGAAATCCTTGTGCAGGCAGGACAGGTACACGCAAGATGGGCAGACGATCTTCTCATTTCCTAGCGGACTTAGCGGTTGGCTCTGAACCTTCCTGGCGGAGGAGCTGAGAATCAGACAGCACAGCATGGCAGGAGGAGTTCATTAGAGGAGCCTGGACACCTACTGTTGACATGGGCACAAAGTGTGATTCTCCATGGGCTAAGATAAAACAAAAAGCAAGTTTGTGCTTCCTGCTCCGCAAGGACTTCTCAGCAGTGGGGGGACCCTAGCAGCAAGATGATGTAAGAAGAAGCAGAGGGGTTCCTGACAGGGTGAGGTCAGAGCCCATCTTCCTCATTAGAAAACCCACACAGCTTCCACGCTGCCCAGAGAGGTCACTGGATCAGGGACGTGGTGAGACAAGCCCCTCCATAGCTGGGGAGAAGGGAAGCATCATGGGGTAAGGAGATCTCAGCTGCACCTCTTCCCATCACAGAGGAGGAGGAGGAGGAGGAGGAGGAGGAGGGTGTGCTGAACTGCTGTGGGGTTGGGTTTGGAGCTGGGCTGGCCTGCACCACGCTGGCTCCTGCCTCCGTGGGCCCTGAGGTCTGCCGGAGACATCCTTCAGGGACAAAACAGCAGATCTGCGTGTGTGCCTGCCGGGGAACATCTAGAGGAGGAAGATCATACGACTTCGAATTTGTCCCCCACCGAGCTCAGATGGCGCAATAAACTGCCTACAGTGGATGTGATTATTTCTCCATCGTTCTTTGTTTAAAATTCTTTTTATAGCATGTTGAGCTCCAGGAAGGGAAGCTGTGAACCCAAATAAATATGACCACCCCGGCTTTAAAGGAGGACAGAAAGGACCTCATGTTTCTTCTCTGGAGCCCAGAATTCTCACTCCATCATCCCCTTGGAGGCTGGACCCTTCCCTGGGGCAGGCGGAGCTTTTGCAAGCCAGAAGCAACCTGCACACACAGTAACTTAAACCTTCTCCTGCTTTGTTCTTACTGGAGCCTGTTTAGCTGCTCACTTCCTCTCCCCGAGCCACTTCCTGCCTGGTTGCTACCAGAAGGGGGTCAGATCCCCCCCACCCCCTGCCTGCACGCTGGGCACCCTGAAATGGGGGTCTTCCGCCGCACTGCTGTCAGTCTGGCACCTTCCTGTCACCGCCGCTAGATTCGTTTTACATTTAAGTAGAAATTTTAAAGGGAGCCACGGAAAAGGATTTCTCTTACAATAAACACATCAACGCTCATTTTCCTTATTATTCTACTTTTGGCTATTTTGTATAAAATCTTTAATTAAAGTTTTTCTTTGAAATTGTCATTATCAGCCCAGAAGAAAGAAAGGGGGGGAGAAAAAGACCAACACAGCTGTGAGCAATGAAGCACTATTCAGGACTAAATGAACTGGAACGAAATAAGTAGCTTGACTGTTATGTTCTTGGTTCTGGCTCTGTATTCTCAATAGCACAGTCTAACTTGTCACTTTATATCGATTCCATCTGTTTACACTCTGCAGAGTATTGGCTTCCTACCGTGAACATTTCCTATTTACCAGCTGGTAGAGATGAGCCAAACCAGATAGGAAAAAATTAGACTGCATTCAGCAGCTCATAAACACAAACTTTCAACGCGGGGACATGTGGGTATCGGTATCGCTCACCTTTAACAAAGGCTGCGGCTCCCTGCCTCCCAGGCTGGTGGGCTGGCTTGTCTACACTGGTGTTCACCTCCAACAGGCCAAAGATGATCCATTTCTTTGCGGAACATATGCACACCCTGCCTTCACCAGAAACTGAACAAGCTTGCATAAAAAGACATCCAAAAGAGACCCAGGAAAGTGGAGAAAATGGAGCAGACCAAAAAAAATCAGTGAAGAAACCCAGAAGTGTTGTTAGGATGGAGCAAAACGCTGGCCTGGTGTCTTCCTACAGCCAAGGTGAAGAGGGAAGCTTGCTGTTCTGTACCTCATAGGCCATGGACGCCTTCCCCTTGATTTTAATATTTAAATGCTTACCTGCAACACACAGTTTACAGGACCACTTAATACGAAATGCTAGCTGCCAATTGAACAGAAGCCTCCATCCTATATGCTAAGGGACAAAAAAGGGTACCAGACCTGCAAGAAACGTTGCCTATTTTTCTGTTCTTTCTTGCCCAGCTCCTAGGCACAGGATACTAGCTCTCCCCTGGGCAGAGGTCAAGAATATCAGCACCCCAGGACCCCAATTGCACCTCACTCTGAGCACAGGAGGGTCAAGGCAAATGGTGGGCTGCCACCCTCCCCAGCACCCTGATCTGTGCTGGGAATCCCAGGAGGGAAGCAAGCACATCCAAAAGGACTGCTTGGCCGAGGAACGCTTCCCGGCCTGGCCAAGGCCTGGGTCGGCCACATAACTAAGGCGCACGGCCACGACCCGGGCCAGTCACCTGATGGGACCTGTCTGTCCTCTCCCCCAGCAGGTCCCAACGTGGTGTTCCTCCACAAGCAAGTTCCTCTGGATCCTGACCAGGGCTAGACCAGTTGATGTGTAGAAAGCCTGGCTTCGGGGACACCCACCTCTCTGCAGGGGCCTCCCTGGGGTCCCACTGTGCCTGTGTCCACTGTGAAGCCTCAGGGTTAGGAGAACAGGAGCCGAGAAGCCGGGGATTCTAGGGCACTGGGTCAGAGGACGGGAGCGGGAGAAAGGCAGTCAGAGTGGAGTCCAGTTTCTGGCAACGGGACCTAAATGAGAGGGACCGAGAATGCAGAAGGTGGCACGGGTGGGGGAGGAAAGCCCGGGCGCGCTTGGGAACCCCAAGCCACCAGTGCCCATGTCCTCTCCCTTCACCCCCGCAGCCATTCCTTCTCCTGGAAATAGGTCCAGCCGACATCCGAAGGCACCTGCCCTGTGCCCTCCAGCCTTCTTTCTTCTGTTCTTTCATGAATCAAGATTGGACGAGCCCCTAGGAAGCACAAACCATGTGCAGTGAACCTTCCCGCAAGGCCAGCTCCGGCTCCTGTCCTCCACAGCAGCCCTAACAGCTGAACGAACTCAGGGCTTATGAGCCCTGTCCCTCAACCCACCTGCACCCCAGCAACTTCCACGGCTTCACTCTGTCCTCTTCTTGATCCAGGTGATACTCCAACCAACAAGCAAACTTCTGAGCTACCGCAATGGAGTCCTTACTTTTGTGTCCCACCCCACTTTGGTGTCTGGAGCAGGAGAATGAGATCTTAGTGCTTCTGTGTCCCCAGGATTATCTGGGGCTCCACATACCTATAGGTGCTCAGCCAATACAGGCTGACAGTGACGGTCAGAGGGTTGTTGGTTCCTTCAAGGATAACGGGTGCCCCACTCCAGCAAAGCCACTTATGACAATACCCAGGGTGACCCCCTAAAGACCGCTCTCCTCTCCTGCTAACCCTCTGCTTGACGCATCCTCCTCTTGCCCCAGGCGTTAGGGTTAAACTCTTCAGATCCTTCTGTTTCTGCAGCCTGCCTCTCAAATGTGATCTGTCCCCTAACATGCCCTGAGAAACGTGAGATGGTACAGATGTGTCACAAGGTCTTGTCTCTCCAGGGTGCATGCCCACATCATCCCTACTGTCTCTGCCTCCATGTCCTGTCCCTGCGCCACACTGCAATCTTCCAGGCTGACCCATGTCTTCCCCTGCTCTGTCCTCTGTGTGCGGTAACACCCCTGTTCACACGCTCTGGCTGCCCTTCTCATCAGCTCATTCCTGCCTGTTCCGGGGGAAATCTTCCTCCAAACCTTATTTGCTCACTGCAAATACATTTGCTGAGTATGTGTCTGGTGCCAGAAACTGTTCAAAGCACTAAAGTTACAGCAGCAAGCAAGGCTTCTGTGAAATATGTACCCTACTCATGAACAAGCAAATAAAGAAGTCTCCGAGTGTTCTGGAAAACACACAACTGCAGATGGAGCAGTCAGACCACATCTCTGGGGGCTCTCAGGCAGGGCTCTGCAGGCTCACGGTGCAGCCACGCACCATGGGGCTCCTGCTGAGGCGGTGTGAACAGACAGCTCTGCTTCCTGTGGAAGAGAGTGTGCGGGGTGACAGAACAGGAAAACCCAGTGGGAGGTCACTGACAAGGCACAGGCCAGAGATGTTGACAGCATAGGGCATTATGTTGGCCATGGGGCAGAGAGAAGTGGCCAGGCTCAGGGTCCTGTCCAGGATACAGTGGATGGAATTTGAGGATGGACATGGGGACTGGCTATGGGAGAGGGGCTGGTCCTCAGCTTCTGCTTGAACAAATGGCAAGGGGAGGAAATAGAAGAAGGAAGGATTCTTGGGGTGAGGCAGAAGGCCAACCGGAAGTTGTGCTTTGTCCATGTACAGTGTCTTACTGGTTCCTACAAGGAGACATAAATGCAGGCATCACTGGCATACAGCCCTCTCCTCTGTCTCCTCCGGAGCCTTAAACAAACACCATTGTTTAGCTTTCTTCTCAAAGCAAACAGCTCATCTTTGAGTAGCTTCTCCATGAGTCTGTCTTGTCCGTCTTTTCACTCAGAACCTAGCCATCTAGGGAACCCTGAGGTACTGCTTCGCATTGTCACAGGCCAGCTTGGTTCCAGTGACAGTGAGGACCAGGGCTCGGTCTGCCATCCAGGGAGCTCCACGTGGCTTCCAGACACCGCACCATTTTAGTCCCCTCCCGTGCCATGCAGGAATATGTTACTTGAAGAGAAGAAAGATAAACTTAAGTCTGAAATGCCCACAAATGCTGATGTAACTGAATCTCTGCTGAGGTTTCCTCATGAAGCCTCCAGTAAATTAATAATAGAGCCACCCAAAATAGGCACCGGTGTAGAAGTATTTTTCAATTAATTATTTTTTTATAAAATGGCAACTGATTGTTTTGTGGTGTGAGATCCTCGAGATCAAAACGTAAGCTCTGTTCTTCATTTAGTTGCATGTAGACACGCAGAGAAAAGCTGTGACATTATTAATCACTATATTCAGTTATGATTGATAGGCTTTTCTGCGGGGAGGAAAAAGTGCCGCAGATACAATCTGTCCCAACAGCTCTGCGATATGCTAATATTTTCTTCAGCTGAAAGGGGAGATGTGTTCAAATACCTGCTGAAATCGGCAATTAACACCAAGTGCACCAAAGGATGGCTGATGAGGGTGGGACAGTGTCAGGAATTAACCGGAAGCCTGAGTGTTTTGGTACGCGGCCTCCTTGCTTACCAAAGCAGCCTTTTTATTAGGCAGCCAGACTGCATCTGGGTGTGTTCATTCACACAAACACGGTGTTAGAGTGTTAAGGTGGGTTTCAGAAATGGCGTTGATGCTAACAACTGTCTCCTCTATTCTTCCAGCAATCATTTTTTAAATTTCTTGTTCGCCTACTTGGGAAAACGAATGGACCCATCAATTTTGTCTCCTCTCCATGAGGATGTTACAGAGAGAGCATGCAGCTTAGCACCTATAATTATTTACTAATTGCCTCTGAAATGACTCAGGCTGCATCTATACAACTCTAAGGCACTGAGGTAATCCCATAAAAATGTGTGTCGGATCACTGGTGTCCAACGCACACACTAGTCACAGCTCACTGGGTAGACCAGATGTTCCGGCATCATGGTGCCCGGACCTTGGAGCCTTCTTTCCTTCTGAGGGTTTCTATCACTTGGATGGTGACGTGATCGGTATGAGAGCAGACAGCCTGGGGCTTTGGATTTCTGTTTTTCTTTTTATGTTCCTTTAACTGAATTCTCCATCCTTACATTCTAGTTGTCAGCTAAGCACAGTTTCCTTGTGTGCCGGGAAAAAGCTCAGCATTTATGTGCCTTTTTGTTTGTTTCGTTTCTGTAGTGCTGGGGACTGAGCTCGGGGCCTTCACACTGAACTACATCCTCAAAACCCCTGCTTTTATTACTTTGAGACAGGGTCTCGGTGAATTGCCCAGCCTGGCCTTGGATGTGGGATCCTTCTGCCTCAGCCTTCGGGAGTATTGGGGTTCAGGGCATGTGCCACCACACCCAGCTTAAGGCCTAGCATTTATAAACACACACCACATTCTCACATAAGTCACAGCAACTCTATTTCTCAGTAACATCACTGGGGGCTCACAAGGCCACCTTCAGGCCTGGGTGGACTTTTCTTTCTTCCTTAGCTTCTTTCTCTTCCACCTCCACCTTGTGTAAAAAGACGGAAACTCTGTTATCCTGGCCACATAGTGGAGCTTTGCTTTGCTCCTTTCCTTCCCTGGCAGATTCCCTGCTCTGGAAGTGAACAGGCTAAATCTCAGGTCTTGGACTTGGTGCTACCCCAGGCTGGAGCTGGGGCCCCCAGGGTAAGCAGGGAACTGGGAAGACATGGGGGAGAAAGAGAGAGGGAGAAAAAGAGAGAGACAGAGAGACACAGAGAGAAAGAGAGAGAGAGAAAAAGAGAGAGAGGTGCAACAGGGGTTGGAGAGAAGCAGTCGCCCAGAGGCCGCCCAAGTGGGTGCTTCAGGCAGGAGCCGACCCCGCGCTCATCCAGGAGGGTGGGCACAGGCTGCTCACAGAGCTGGAGTGCGTCCGCTTTGGAGCCCGGCCAGGTGTCACATCAGCTGGGTACAAAGCCGCAGCAAGCCCCTTCCTGCAGAGGCCCTGAGAGGCAGGGCTGCGTGGTGGTTAAAAAGATGAGGATGTCACAGCCAGCCTGCGGGGCAGAACTACAGCTTCTCCACCACCCGCTGCACCCTCCGCCAACCAGGTCCCCTCTGCTCTCAGTCTCCTCTGTGCCAACACGGGACACGCTACACCGCCTTGTTCCTTCTCCGGCGACGCGATGATCTATTTATTTAATTTTTTGAAGTACTGGGGGAGTTAAGCCTCTGCACTGAGCTACATCTCCAGCCCTTTTTTCATTGTTTATTTTGAAACAACCAAGTTGTCCGGGCTGAGCGCAAACTTGCAATCCTCCTGCCTCTGCCTCCCAAGAAGCACTTAGAATTTCTAGTAATTGACATTGAAGTATCTACATGGCACACCTGGGTGGTGGCAGTACCTCGGTAACCCAGGGAGAGACAGGCTGGTCTGCCTTGCAACCCAAACCCTCCTGATTTCTTCTTGCAGGGGACTGGAAGTTCTGTTATCAAAGTTGGTGAAGCTGATGTCTGCTCCTCCTGACAGGCCTGGAGTCGGGGAAAGCTTGCTTCTGGAAGGGTCCTGCAGGGGAACCAGCTCCATGAACTAACAAACGGGAAGGGCTCACACTTACTGTCTTGCATGTGAGAGGCTGGGCTTGTATTCTTCTCATTCATCCTTGTAGCCCGGAGTAATTCAAAATGGTGCAAGAGACCTGTCCCAGAAGCAGCCAGACCCTGATCTCTCCAGATCCCTCTGCCTGGGTGGCGGGGGGAGGGGAGCCGCAGTTCCGGCTGAGGCCCCAGGGGGGCAGGGGGAGCAGACATCCACTTCACCAGCTTTGACAACAGGAACTTCCAAATGGGAGCCTGCCCAGGAGGCCCGATGGCCACTGGGCTGACAGCTTCCTCCTCCCCCAGTGCTGTGGGAAACAGCAGAAGTTCTTCCTATGATGCCTGGGGTCACTGAGGACAGGAGAGAGGCCACCCCGCCTCTCAGAAGCTGAGCCTTAGACAGCCAGGGGTACTGGAGCAAGGGGGAGGAACGTACTGGAGGCTCAGAAATCCTACTCCTTGAACAAGAAGAAACTGGGGAGACAAGCACCAGGGCTCACGTAATAATAATGGCAACTGCTGAGTGCTCCAGGTGCTTATTACTGGGTACCTTTAACCACACACAGTCCTTCGAGGAGGCCTTGTTACCTCCCCTGACCCAATGACCAGGACTTTGGCTAAGGCCACCCGGCGGGCAGAGCAGGCTGCTGTGTGCGCCGTCCAACCACAGGGCAGAGGAGACGCCGCTGCAGCTGGGGCACAGCGTTCTCTCATCGATGGCGCCTTGACCTCGACCTTCCCCATCCTTGCAGGAAGACCCACTAGAACTGCACTGTTTCCACCTTTGCCTGGGGAGACTTTCTGTGAGGAGAGGCTGGGCTAAGAAGAATTAAGTGAGAGGCCTCAGCACGAGGGAGTTTGGTTTCAAAGTTGCTCATCGCAGCCTTAGTGCTGGTCATTTACAATCCCAGCCCGGGTCCGTTTGCTGCATGCGAAAAACAATGCTTTGTTATCTATCTGCAGCTATGTCATGCTGTTAACACAAATGTTATAAACAGCTGACCGACCCAGGAGGATTTCACAAATAAAAGACCTGCACCAAAAATAGTATCACCCATACCACACATTTCTAACAGAATAACCAGTGGACCACAACAGAAGAAAGGGATAATTATGTCAGGGTTCCTACTGATGCCAGCTACCGCCAAACAGGTTTTGAGGAATGCATAATGCTACAAAAATCACCACATTAAGACGAATTGTCTGGCGTTCATGGTTGCAGCCAGGAAACTTGAAGCAAACATTTTGTGGCTCACTGGGTATTTTTGATTTTGAAATGTTTGAAAGTCTCAGAAGAGTTCAAAAAAGAAAGAAAATTTGTCACATTTCAAACCAACATATTGCATCAAATAAATTAAAACATGATTCTCAAACTGCTCGGGTAAGTGACAGGCTCAAATGCATTTTAAAAAGGCGCCCGATTCCAAGCCCCGTGCGACATCGCCGTCTCCTCCTCCCATCTTGAGCTGCGAGCGAGACCTAACCATCATGAGCGCAGACAACGAGGCCACATGCTCTCCCTCCAAACACGCGCCGCAGCTCCCGTGGCTAAATCACTTCAGCCTTAAATATGGATCGCTTTGAGTTGGCCTGGTTATTTTTACCACGCTGCTTTTGATTGGCATTTACTGCTGAAAAGCAGTTGTTTCCTCCTCCTAAAGAAAAACCTGCTCGGTCTTACCACAAAAACAGAAAAGGCAGCCCTGCTAATAAAGATCCAAAGTTAATGCTAACGTAATTAATATTCCAGGATTTCTGCCGGTGCCACTCATCAGAAGCGATGCCATCCCAGGCAAAGCCACAGAATGTGGCTTTCACGTCGACCTGGGCTGGGCCCCGCTGAGCCAGGCGGCTTCGATGTGAGAGCTCGCTGACAAGGCGCGGAACTGTGTGCCGCCATCTCCCGGGCTGGTAACTATGGCTGACTGAGAGTGTGTGGGGAGGGAGTGCTTTTAAAGACCTCCGTTACCTTTTCTCCGACTTGCATCTCAAGTTCTTTCAGTGTCCGGCAGCGGTCCATTTCATTCCCTACTCCCCTTCCAAATGAAAACAAAGTATCTTTGTTAAAATGTTTGAACCAGACATTTGTTAACCATTAACCAAAATGTCTATGCAGGCACAGATCATAGAGATTTCTGAACAATCTCTTTTAATATAATGACATTTATTTCCTACCCAGGAGTGAGGGAAGAAGTGGGTTAAAACACTGATGACTCCATACCTAAATGTGCAGTTAGGAGGTGGGCTGGTGGGAAGGGGAGGAGGAGGCGTGCAGCTGGGGGCGTGGCCTGGAAGGGTGCATGTCCACCCCCAGCTCCTCCCTTCCCTCTGTGCTTCCCGGCCACCATGATGTGAGCAGATTTTCCTCTGCCAGGCCCTTCCACCATGCCTTCCTGCCTTGGAACCAGCTGACCACGGACTGAAATTGTGAACCAAAATCACCCTCTCCTCCTTTAAGTTGTAAGTGTCAGGTGTGTGCCAGCAATAAGAAAGTGACTAAGAGAGCTGCCCATTTCATCTCACTGGGACCTGTGGATCAGGGACCACCACTGTCCTGACTTTACAGACCCGGAGCCAAGGGTCTTCCCGGGTGAGGGGAATGAGGTCAGATACGGGCAAGTGCAGGTGACTGGTTCAGAACCAGCTGCAAAGTCCCTCCTGCTACGCTTTGTCCTGACATTGCAGGGCTCCCCGTCCTCACGGGGGAGGACTTTACAGCTGATGTGCATCTGTACCATCCCTTGGGCTTCACTGACCAGAGAGATGCTGTCAATTACTGGCAACAGTGACAGATGGTAAGTAAGTAAGGTGAAATAATAACAGTCTGTGAAGAAAATACAAGTACACAGGGGGATAAAAAGGAGACAGGGAAGATGCGATGACTCTTTTGGACAGGATGGGCAACAAAAGCCTCGGTGACCAAGTGTCATGGAATGGAGACCCAGGCACTGAGGGGTGACAGAGCTCTCCAGACACACAGAGGGGATGTGCAGCCAAGCGCCTGGCACATCCGGTGCCAGCAGGACTGAAGCAGGGAGGCCAGAGCTGGAGGAGCATGCAGAGGTGCATTGGCTAAGTCCAGGTGCAGAGGAAGAAGCCTGCCTCAGGAGCACAAGGATCTGGACTCGGAACTAAGGGAAGAGGAGCCATCTGAACATTTGAAGCAGGAATTACCTTCACGTTACATAGGAGGCCCCAAGCCTCAGAGAGGTTAAGTGGTCTGCTTTAAAGATAGCACTGGTCAGTAATCCAAATCTCCTGATACCATGCTGCGTGTGCTATTTTAATACTGTTTTAATGACCTATTCAGTAGATGCAAATCCCCATAACATACTGTCGTGATTCAGATCTGGGGTGTCCTCCACAAGTCTCCTGTGTTTGGAAGATGATCAGACCACGGGAGTGCCATATTCATCAGCGGTATTCACAGCTGACTTGCCCTTAGGAGGTGGGGCCTGGTTAGAGGTGGGTCCCTGGGGGCTGGTCTGGAAGGGTATGTTTCCCTCCTCACTCCTCCCTTCTCTCATTGCTTCCTGACGACCATGAGGTAAGCAGCTCTCTTCTTCATAGGCCCTTCCATCATGCCATTTCTGCCTGAGGGTCAGCTGACCATGCACTGAAACCTCTAAAACTGTGAGCCTAAAACCTTTCTTCAGATTGTGAGTGTCGGGTGTTGTGTCTCAGCAATGGGGAAAGACATACAGGTTTAAGCACTAAGAATAAAAATCAAATGCCTGTGTAGCTACCACCCAGCTAAAGAAATGGAACAGTACTAGGGATTCAGAGCTCCAGTAGACACTGTCTCCCCAGCTACACCTCCTGCCTCCCTGCACTCCCGCATGCATGGGGCCCAAACTGCAGCCCAACTTCTTCCTCCACCCACACTTTCCTTCAAGGTGGCCCCTAATCTACCTCTCCCCACAAATTCTATCTCAGTCTGTGCTGCAGGAGAACCCCACCTGTGACCATCAGTTGTCAGATACTACTTTAGTGACATTAGGTCTCCATAGATTATTATTAAATGGTCTGTCCTTTAAAATTTATTCGCTTTTAAACTTTCATGCTTATACAATATTTAGGCTTTTCTCTTACTGGGCTCTTTCTGGTTGTCTAGTCAGACAATCTTTGTCTTTTAAGCAGAACATTTATTATAATTAAATGCTTAAGTCTCAAAAATTGATTTTGCCTGAAATCAATATAGCTACCTCTACTTTCATTTCTTTTTGTATGATATAATTGCTTTCTCCTCTTGTATCTCTCAACCTACTTCTTTTTATTAAGTGTTCTTTTATTTTTCAAAAGCCAGTAGCTGGAATTTTTATCTAGTCTGATATTCTCCGTCTTTTAACTAGACTATTTAATCCTTTTACATTTAACATAATTTTATAATGTGCATATAAGTACAGGTCTATGAATTTGTGTTCTTTATTTGTTCTAGATTTTTCTATTCTTTTTTAATCTTCTTTTAGACTGAATGTTTTAAAAAGTCATTTCATTTTTTCTCCAACTATCTGGAAATTAAGCATTTTGTTTCTATTTTTTGGTGATTATTCTAAAACTCAGGATGTGAGTACATATTTCAATGCTCAGAATTAATCAGTACCCCTCTCCACCTCCCTGCTAGTAAGTGGAATTGAGAAGATTTTAACTCAATTCATGTACTGTCAGCTTGCTGTTAAATATTTTAATTGTAAACATTTTATTCAACACATACAAAAACTTTGTAGCCATTTTGTACAGCCAGTAGTCATTTCTTTTACCCTCATGCTGCCAGCTGTCCCAAAACCTCAGACCATCCACCTGAGATCACCTCCCTTTTGCCTTGGTCATACCTCTTAGTCAAGCTCTGCAGGATTTAAATTACCTGGGGTTTTGTCTTAAAATGTCTTTAACCTCAGGCTTTATTTTTTAATGTTCCTCAATGACTTTTATCATGTCTCTAATCTCCAAAATTTCAGAATAAGCTCTCAAGATTGAGAGCCATTAGAAGCCTACAGGGTCAAGATGCTATGTGGCGGGCTTCTCCCGCACGGCTTCCTTTGCTGGTAGCTTCTAGGGCTGCTTGCTTCCCCTATTTTTTTCTCTGCCACGGGCTGCCTGCCTAGACTGGTCTTCATCCACATCTGCTCTTTTAACCGTGTTCCACTGCCACAGTCCCCTTCATCCCTGAGAGTGTTGGTAGGTGGCTGGTGGAGCGGCAGTGCAGACTGTCTCTGTGAGTAAATTCAGCTTCACGTCATGTCAGGCTCTGCAGTAAGTGCTCCAGGGCCTGGAGGTGAGCCATCGCATGCAGTGCCAGAACGCTGTTCAGATCTTCTGCTAGACCTGGGTTGATGGTGTTACACGGGGAAGACTTCAGTTACTATTGGGCTGAGTGTCGCACGGATGACCTAATCATGTGCAGGGGCGCTTTCTTCGGCACACAGGTGAAAGTGTCCTACATGTCCACCAGAAGCAAGACTCAAAGGTTAAATGTGGCAGAACAGTTCTTTGGGTGTTTCTGACAGATGGCTGCTCCGCCCATTATTACAGGTAATGTAGGGTGCTCTGTGCTGCACACAATGATAGTTCCGTGTTTTGCATTTATCAGGGTTCATACAGTCAGGGACAGTTTCCCTTACATCATTCAGGTCACAAATATCTCTGGAAGTAAATATCCTTTGGAGTCTTCATGTTGCTTCTGACTGAGTTGATTCCCACTGACTATTCAGGACCCCCTCTGTGCAAACAGTGCTGATGAGGCAAAAGCGGCCAGCGGAGATGTGAAGCCACTTCCGGGCGGTTTGCAGTCCACATTCTCTAAGGCGCCAGGCTCAGGCAGTGTAGAAACGTGACCTAACGTGGCATATTTCTGGGCGGGCGTGCTATGACCAGACTGTTAGGTCCTACTGCCATAAATTCAAGATCTTCAAGCTGCAGCTCCGTTGAAGTCCCAAGATTCAGCCCCAGCTTCATGACTCGATAACTGAATGACTGCACCAAATACAGCACACTTCACCCGTTGAATGTCATAGCTTGGCACACAGGACATGACAGTGTGGGCTTCCGAGCCTGTGACCACGGGGCTGGTGGGGAGCCGCAGCCCCTGCTGTCCGGTGTCGGGAGACAGGACAGCACTGCATGGCTCCAGCCCAGGAAAACTTCAAGGTTCAAACTGTGAAGCACGATTTCTACCAAGTGCACAGGGCTTTCTTATCATCACACAGCCGAGCGACCATCAAGACAAAGCACCCCAAATCAGGGTGTACCTGTGCTCTGCTATCAGCAGACGAACGTACACTGCGGCAAGGAGAGAAGAACGCAGGGCCCCGCGGGAGACACTTACTCTTAGGGATGTGGAGCAGGGTTCCGGAGCGGCAGATACTCACTTCAGCGCCCTGAAGAGACTGCCGCACTGCTCTGCTGCTGTTGTCTGTCACGGCCACCGCTGCGAGGCAGGTGTCACCGCGGCCCCTCTGCCCTCAGCTTAGCTTCTCCTCTCCCTGCCTTCGACATTTTCTCCTTCACTTTAGTTTTCTACAGTTTCGCAGTGCTACGTCTACTTATGCTTTTGTTTTTCATTACCTGGCTTGAGGCTCTCAGGGATTATCTTTTCAGATAGTATTTCTGCCCTGATCTTTGTCATATGGGTTTGGATCCAGTGTGCCCCTGCTAAGTCAAATGCTGCCAATAGAAGTGCAGCCTTCAGGCCACAAGCTCCTCTCTCATGGAGCTGACTGGGTGTCCCTCTAAACAGGCATGAGGAGCAGGGTTGACCCCCTCTTGCCCTCCTGCTTTCTTCCACGTGACAGTGCAGTTAAGAAGGCTGTCACTGGCACTGGTGCCTTGGTCTCAGGTTTTCCAGCCTTCAGAAATGTGAGAATTAAATTTTTGTTCTTATGAATCACCCAGGCTTAGTATTCTGGTATAGCAACACCAAACAGACTAAGACAAAGAAATCCAGGTACAAGTTCCTTAAGCCTCCTCTATCAAGCCTCCGTGTCTCTCACTCCTGGCATCTGTATTTTATATCTCTTTTTCTTTCTGTGCTGCATTCTGAGTAATTCCTTCAGGTCTATCTTCCACTCCATAAGCGCTCTTTTCAACCATGTTTATTCCTTATTTTCAGCTATCCACTGAATTTTTTTTTTTCTTCTTGTCCTGGGAATTAAACTCATGACCTTGTGCTTGCCAGGCAGGCACTGTGCCGCTGAGCTAAATCCCCAGCCCCTATCCACTGAATTTTATACCTATAATTATTGTATTTTTCAGTAGCAGAAGTTCTACTTTATTTTTTCCTCAACATAATTATGTTTATTCTCTAAAAGTCTTACAGTCTATCAATATGTTTATTTTCCCAGCTAGATATTACCAAGAACAGCCTTTTCTCCCGTTATCACCCAACAAGGATTTACAACCAAACTGCCAAACCCCTTCTGCCACTGGGCTGCCCTCTGACTCTGTAAGGTATTTAGCCAACATGTCAGTGTGCCTCAGTTTTACAAAGCATTACTGTAAAAACAAATGTAAATATAACCCACTCTCCAAAACAAAGGATTCCTGAATACACTAAAAAAAAATACTTTAGTAAATTAACTTTTACCATAAAAAAATCAACAGAGTGCCAATAGTATGAGCAAACAATGTCAGAGACTTTAAGAACTGATAATGAATATGTTTATACAGTTTCAGTCTCTTTTTCACCTTAGGGGGCAGATAGGAAACAACCATACAAATGTGTAGGAGCAGTGGGCCAACTCTAATCTCAGTCTTTTATGATGATTTGGGTACTGACAAATATCACATTTTTGGTGAATCTGCCCATTCCATGGATGTCTCCTTACACGTACATGAGTGGTAGCTAATACCTGCCTAGCAGTTCACAGACATTAGGTCTCTGGCCACTGGCATCAAAGCTTTTTAGAAAAATCATTTTGAGTAGCAAGTTGCTCTCCCCCCATGTCTGAGCTCTGCAGTAGAGCAGGAGCAGTTTACCACCCCTACCAAAGCTCTTGTAGAGGGTTCCAGCTTCCTGGACTGGGGAAGGTGCAAAGGATTGATTCACATAAATAAACAACTTTTCACAGGCTACAAGGGGGAGAAACTTTTTGATGACATGAATGAGTCCCTGGATCATTTGTGTTTGCTCTACAGTCACTTCTTGGCTTTCACTACGGGGGGGTTTCCCACAGCCATAAGCAGGATGTCCGTTTTTTCTTGGTGTTGCCAGCACCTTCCTCTGTCCCCAGTGAAACTGCAGCAGAACAGGAGGCCTCTCTTTTCCTTTCTTTAAATATGTTAGATCCTCAGTTTAGATGATCTCGCTGATAGCACCAATGTTTCAGGTGTTTGCACACATGATTCTACTGCATGATGTTTCTGTTGGTTAGCAGTCCTCATTCTTTGTTTCTTCATATGTTTTTAAGATTGTGTGTGTGTGTGTGTGTGTGTGTGTGTGTGTGTGTGTGTGTGTGTGAGACCTGATGTTCCTCCCACTTTATCTGTAGAGACTCTTCAGGAGCTAAATGGCAGAATCATCATTCCGCTGCGAAAGGCACAGTTAGTCCGGAACCACTTGTAAATAAATCTCTAGTCTCAGACTTTTCAGACCGTGCAGGTAACATTCATTCAGATACAAAGCTGCATGAAAATCAACTTGCAATTACAATTTTTTCCTACTCGCTCAATGCCGGTATTGACACAGGTGGGTTTCCTGTTGTGCTCTTCTGCTAGTAATTATTTGTTCACGAGATCGCAGCTGCCCCACCTTCACACGCAATCCTCCTCTCGTGGTGTCTTCCACCTGAAGCCGGCCCCTTAGGCTTTATATCTTGTGCCCTTTAAGAGAGCAACTTATCCTTTCCATCTTAATCATCAGATTAAAGTTTCACAGTAGGGAACAAAAAGCCCTTCCTACTTTCAGGGTTTCTAGCTATTTTAGTTTTCCCAACAAAGAATATTTAGACGAGGTTATGATCCACACAGCAATCTTATCTCACAAATGGGGATGGTTTTAGGTCAAGAGCACGAAGATATAGTCCACAGAACAACAGCCATTGTTTTGAGTGAGCCTGGAGCCCGCGGCTCAAGGAGCATTCGCTAAATAGCACACAGATGCTCCAGACCATAGAGCGTCCCTTAGCCCATTTTCTGTTGCTGTCACACGATACCTGAGTCTTGGAACTTAATAAAGAAAAAAGGTATATTTTGACATTTTGGCTCATAGTTCTAGAGACCTGAAAGTTCAAGACAGCGTTTGAAGATGGCTCTGTAGTGAGGGCCTCATGCTGTTTCACAGGCGGATTGCAGGGGCACCCGGAAGAGAGAGGACATAAACACCATCCTTGTTTTATAACAGCTGCTCACGGTGGTAACTCATCTAGTCCCCATGAGAGCGAGAGTAAGAACTCATGCCATGAAAGGCATTTTCCTTTCATGCGGGCTCCGCCTCCTGACCCGAGCACCTTCCATCAGCAGCCCTGCCGCTCACTGACACCCCAGGAATCGAGGTTTGAATACAGGGCCGCATCATAGCCGAGAGGCAAAGCCTTTGTCATTCCAGCTAGAGATGCTGCGTAAGTTATTTTTAGTTGTGATTTTTTAAAAAGCACATAACAAAATTTACCATCTCGATCATTTAAGTGCACAACCCAGTAGTGTTAGTGTGTTAACACTGTTGTGCTGAAGATCTTGTTCACCTGCCCACTAAACATCAGTTCCCCATTTCCACACCGCTCTAACCCTCACGCCTAAGCCGCGTGGGTGACGGGTTCAGTCAGGTCAGCGATACTGGCAATACCAAAACTTGCTGACATTTCAGGATCAGATTTAATTCTTCTCCTTGTTTACTTGACTCTTGAGAAAATAAAGCTTATGCATCTAGAGTCAAATAATTAGCAAATGTTATATTACTAAAACAGTATTTCCTAAATCATACACTAGAACCAAAGAACTTCACTGCTTTTACAAACATAAGGGTCATCAAGGTCATACTGCAACCCCTTCATTTTGAAAACAAAGCAAACAAGCCCTAGGCTCATGCTACAGCCAGGAAACACTAAAGGAGCTCATACAAGGATCAGTTTTAACATTCCATTTCTAGCCACCAGAACATGATCACTTTCCAGTGAACAACTCGGGCAGTATACAAAAGCCAACCAATTTAAAATTTGGCTTAATGTTTTACTTCAAAATTAAAATCAATTATTTCCAAATCTAAAATACATTGTATGAAGTGTATTTGCGTTTGTATTTATCTGATTTTAACTTGTTATATTTACATTTTATTATTATACTATCACATCTCTAATTCTGAAATATAGTCTATATAGATGTTAGAATCTTCTCTAAATAAAATTTTGGCTAAGGATTAAGCCTATAAAATTCTATATGGACAAGCTCTGCCAACCCATCTATATTAGTCAGATCTCCTATTACTGGACACAGTACCCAACAGTTTGACTTGGTTCATGGTTTCAGAAGCTTAGTCCATGGTCAGCTGGCTCCAAGGCAGGAGCATCACGGCAGAAGAATATGGAGAAGCAAGGCTGCTTTACTTCATGGCAGCCAGGAAGCAGAGTAAGGAAACAGTGAAAAAAGGGGCCAGGGATCAGACAGAGACCCCAAGGTCATGCCTTCATGACCTGCCCAGACATACCGGGAAGTGTGCTTCCTTATGCCCTGGATGGTCCCAGCCCAACCAAGATGACACAGTTTGACTTAACTGTCACATCATTTTTCACATAGACACTGAAATCTGTTGATATGATTATCTCAGATGGCTTTATGTCATAGCTGTTACTCAATCTTCCGAATTTCATATTTTCATATGTATGAACAAGACACTTACCTCTTTATGACATTTATATTTAGGTCAGTTCCACCAAACCTGGACAGGAACTCAAAGTACGGTACACCACCAGAGCTCGTGAGAGGGATCTATACTCCAACAAGAAAATGACAGCATGTTAGGAAATTCAGATCCAAGCACTGGACTGTATGGCAGGTTTCCAAATCATAGTGTAATGTAGAATACTATTAATGGAATAGCATTCTATTAAACTTTACAATTACTTATCCAGCTGTCCCGGTTGACATGCACATATATGAATGTCAGTCTGCGCTCAACTAAAGTCAATGAGTTATCTACAAAATTATCTAAAATCTAATTTTAAATCCAGCTAAATCTAAAATCTATCTAAAAAGTGAAATTAGGATAAATATATTCTAATATTTCATATATATCTTAGAAGCTGAGGCAGAGCTCAATTTTACACTCATGTCAGATGAACTTTCTGGATAGTCATACTGCTTTAGGACAAAAAAAATCATTCTTAAGTTTAAAATTCTATAGAGGATGCTATTGGGTCCAGTGGGTCAGTCTGAACTGGAAAGAAATAAAGGCGTTATCACAGTGTTTAACTTACTGAAGTTGGCAAGTGTGCTGTGATTATGTAAGAGAATAGCTCTTATCAGGAAACATGAGATGTGGCTGAAAATATGGTGTGTGTTTAAATAAAACATTACAGTCAAAGACACATTGCCCTTCATCACTCTCAAAATGTTCCCCTGGCTTCAAACACAGTTATCCCATTGTTCTTGCTACTTTCTGCAGGAGTTCTGGAAGTGCTCTTACGTGAGTGTCTGTGGTTGTTCTGTCATGGCTGCTTTCATGTCTTGCATCAATTCAAAACATCTGCCCTCCATGGTCATTTTGACTTTGGGAAAGAACCAGAAGTCACCCAGTGCCGATTTTGATGAACGAAGTGGATGAGGGCACACTGTGATGTTTTTACAGTCTGACTTTCTGTTGGCTGGAGCTCAGCAACAGCATTCACTATATTTCTTATTATGCCTTGTAAAGACACTCACAGAAGAGGACTTCCAGAACTGCTGCAGAAAGTGGCAGAAGGATGGGACAAGTATGATCAAAGTGAGGGGAAATACTCTGAGGGGGATTCATGGTAATGTGTCTTTTACGGTAATAAAATTTTTAAATTTAAACATTCGCTATATATATATATATATATTTTTTTTTTTTTTTTTTTGGTTTTTCTCCGGTACCGGGAATCGAACTCATGACCTTGCGCTTGCCAGGCAGGCGCTTTTGCCGCTGAGCTAAATCCCCAGCCCCTTCGCTGTATATTTTAATCATCCCTTGTCTACACTGAACTGTTCAGGACTGAAGAGCTATGATATCAGCAATTTCTCAAATTATTTTTTAGAAAAAGTATTATATGTATATTGAGTGTATTTGTTACACACACACACACACAATGAGAGATCACAGGAGAAGCAAACAAGGTACAGTGTTCATAACAGGTAAATCTAAGTAGAGAGTAAATGAGTATTATCTGTGCCATATGGGAACTATTCATTTGTACCATTCTTACAGCAACTTTTCTAGAGGTTGAAATTACTTCTAAATAAAAAGTTGCATTTTTAAATAAAAATAATTATTCTAAAAAGCTTTATGAATCTAGAATTTAAATACACAATAAGCATATAAACATATACTAAGTATATGTAATTAATATAAATATATTCTATTAAGCGTCATGCAGCTACCCAAAGTGCAACTTCCCGCCCAGCCGAATGGCTCCCGAATCTGTGCCTCAGGTTTGATATTTATTTGGCCTCGGCGCCTCGCATGGTTATCTCAGTCTCCCCCAAAGGATGCATTTCTCGCTACCGTTTAAAACATGTGAAACTAGGAAACAAGACCAGAGGGAGGAGGCTGGCTCACCAGGGGCCTCTGGAGAAGGCATTTCTTGGAAAGGACACCCATGACTTCATGCTGTGAGTACATTTCTCAGTGGACGTAACTTAGAGTAAATGCTTCGACATTTCCCTCACATTACAGGAGGGCAGCGGCAGATGTTCTGTGTGGTTCTAGGCTGGATCCCGGCACGGCTGAGATAGGAGCCGGGGAGGGAGGAAAGATGATCTACTGGGCCAGCTCCTCCTCAGCAACTGGGCACAGCGCCCCCTGCAGGTTGCATGTGAGAAGCCCTCACTCCACCTGCAGAGGGTGGAGACGTTTTCTATAACTCAGGGCCTCCTCCCCGGCTCTGCCATTAATCACCAGAGATCTATAAATCCAGAGCCCAGGTCATCACACTACAGGAAAAACCCCGCCTACAAAGAAAGACATAGACTGTCAGGCAGTCCCAGCTGTCCACACATTTCACATGGATTCCAAAGTGGCCCATTCCTCGCCCTAACTGGTCTGCAGAGCTAAGCCCCTTGGACAACCAGAGTCCAGCCCACAGGGCTGGTTTGGTGCTGTCCTTCAGTACTTGTGTCTGCTAACCCAAACTGCGCCAAGGTGCGTTGCTGGAAGCCAGTTCTTAGGTTACGGCGGAGTACGGTGGGGTGGGGCTGGGGGTTTTAAATCAGATCCATCATCTGGTAAATATCTTCTAAGAAGAATTTTTCTCTAACTGGGCACAACCACCAGGCCCAGAGCAGAATATTTTTTTCCTTCTGTGGGATCTGTTTCAAGCGGGAACATCCAGAGAATAAGGCCATATTTTCAAACGCAGAATGCCCATCAGTTTTAATGGAAAGTGAGGAAACTAATGGAAGTGGGGCGGGATATAGGTGAAGCTTCCTTCGTCTCACCCTGATCAGCCGTGCAAACGCTCTGGAGCAACACGGGAGCCAAAGGAAACTCAGCCTTGAACTGTTGTGAGGGTGGATTCCGTGCAGTCCTTACTAGACTGTGAGTGTCTGCTTGGGCTTCCGTTAACCTCTGAGAAAGTTAGTGTCACCGCATGGATTTGTCACGGAAAGATCTACGGAAGCCACTCTGCAGAGACAGGGCAGAGCAGGATTGGTGGACTTCATTCCCATGACCTCGGCCTCTCATAAAGCCACCACAGCCCCTGACTGACCACAGTCCCCAACTGGCCCAGAGGCCCCGCAGCCTTCCGGGAAGCCTGCCAAGACCTGCTCTTCCACGAGCCTTTGAAGTTCTTTGGTGCTTGGTGACTTCTTTGAAAAACAGATGTAGCTTTTGAAAACAGATATGCATTTCACATTTTCTGTACTTTTTCTCTTCCTGCATAGCTGATTCACTTGGGAAGGCTGTCAAAATTTTAAATTCCTGTTAGAGCATCACTATAAAGACAGGAAATAATATTTTAACTCTCCATTTGGCACAATGTGTCAGCGACATCAGTCCTCTGAGGAATCAGAAGCAGTGTTTTACACGAGGGCAAACGGCCTTTAGAAGTAAGAGAATGTGACCTATGACTCAGAAATTGCTCTCAGAGGTGGGCGCCGAGAAAACCGGAAACACGACCCACACAAACACTTGGACCTCGGTGGTCACGGCACAGCTACAAAAGTCAGAAAGTGAGAACAATTCCAAGTCCATCAGCTAATGAAAGGGCAAACACAGTGTTCACCCAATGGACTGATATCTGGCCATAAAAAGGAATGAAGGAGTGATCCCTGACAGCGTGCCGAAAGAAGCCAGACACAAAAGATCCTGCATTGTACGATCCGTTCCTAGGAAATGTTTACAATCTACAGGGACAAAAAGGAGATCAGCTGTCTCCGGGTACAGGCAGAAGGAGATGGGAGTAACCACTGAGCATAGGGCTTCTTTTTTGGTGAGGAAGTGGTGATAGCTGCACAACTGGGAATATATTAAAGCATACACCTGGGTGTGGCAGCGCACCCCTGTAATCCCAGCACTCTGGGAGGCTGAGGCAGGAGGATGCTAAATTCAACCCCAGTCTGGGCAGTTTAGTGACTTAGCAAGACCCTGTCTCAAATTTAAAAATGAAAAAAAGGCTGGAGATATATTCTGTGCAAAGGCCCTGGATTCAGTCTCCAGTGCCAAAAAATAAGTAAATAAATAAAATTTTTAAAAGCATTGATTGATACATGTTAAAAGGGTAAAGTTATAGAAATTACAATCTTAATAAAGCTGTTAAAAATGTAGATAACAATAAAGGATGGCATAAAAAAGCAGTTACGTCCTCGTTGTGAAATCCTAGGAGCAAATAAAGGGGAAACATTAAAAAAGGGAAGAGAAAACTCCTTGTCTCCCTTCTCCACCCCAAGTCCCCTTTCCACAGCCATGGGGGGCAGAGGAAGACCGGGTCTGCAGTGTCGGGAGCCACGGGAGCCAGAGGGGGACCTGGGGTGAGGTTGGCATCGTCACAGTGGGGAGCAGAGGGCCACAGGAAGTGCTAGGTCACAGAACGGGGAGGTTGCTTAAACCAGTAAACACGCCAAGAATAATGGAAGAAACCCGCTCAGTGTGAGGGTAGTTACAACCAGGGAACGGGAAAGGGCGGAGTGACCCCTGGAGGGCTGGGTTAGGACTGACGGTACTGGTGTGAACTCTGGGTTTTCAATACCTGCAGATCAACACAGAAAGAGACGTAGCTCTCAATGCAGGCGTACAGGCGGGGACAAGTGGGTCCCCCAATGTCATGAGCCACCCCAGTGCCAGATCCCGGCTTCCCCAATCTTTTTGTACTCCGAGGAGCCAGGACTCTGGGATATCACGAACGATTTGAAGACCAGGGAAAGGGAGGTAGAGGTGAGACTGGGATCTCTGAGGAAGCAAAGAAGGGCTCGAGGAGGGATGAGGACATCAAAAGGACCCAGACCCTGGCCTGCAGGGCTGCCACCAGCCACGCTGGGGTCATCTAAACAGCAAAAGAAAGAGAGTGATGAACGGACTCGCTTATCAGGAAATCTTGAGTCCCTGCAACGGTATAAATAGTAAATGAAAGTCAGATGAAGAATGGGATATTCAGTAATTTCTAAATTTTGCTCACAAAATCTGTCTTAATGACAAAATGCCTCCCATGGGAAAAGTTGAGCAATCCTGTGGCAATCAGTGATCGAAGTGAACCTCAGCAGCAAAGGGACTAGTTCCGGAGTTCTCACAGTAGTGACAATTCAGCCTCGCCACTGTGACATTTCTGCCAGGGACACCGGCCTGCAGGCGGCCATCGGGACACACCAGACAAACCCAGGCCGGGCCACTCCACAGGGCAGGCCTGCTGCGCTCCACAGGTCAATACGTAAGGGTCACGGAAGCCAAGGACAGGTGGAAGACCTGTAACCAGAGAGATGTGAAAAACAGACGCAGGGGCCGGGGATATAGCTCAGCGGCATGGCACCTGCCTGGCAAGCGTGAGGTTGTGAGTTCAATTCCTGGGAGAGAAAACAAAACAAAACAGAATACAAATGCAGTGCAGCTGTGACCTGGATCCTGCCAGGCCTCTGCAGGACAACTGGGAAACCCAGCTGGCATCCAAGGCTGAGATGCGAGCCCTGAGTCAAGGCTGACATCTCTGTTCCGATGGCTGGGTTGTGGCTATTACAGGACAGTGTCCTTGTCTGAAGGAAATTCTAAAATATTTAAAAGTAAAGGAACAACTTACTCCCAAATTGTTTGGGGAAAAAAAATGTTCTTGGCACTGTAATTCCAACTTTTCCGTAACTTTGTGATTGCTTAAAAGAGATGGGAAAGCTCAGAATTTGTGGCAGAGATTTAGGGTGGGGTCAAAAAAGAAGGTACAGGTCTGGAGTTTCCCATTCTTGGTGTCTTTTGGCCGGAGTGCAGGTCACGGGCGGCGCCAGCAGAGTGGCTAAAGCCCCAGGGGATGACCCACTGCTTTCTGGATGAAAAGACAAGCACACCGAACTCAGAGCAACCACGGCCTTGGGAACGCGGGGAAGAGAACCGCTTTCTGGGTGAAACTGTCCCAGGTTTCTAGCTGACCACTGAATCATGCATGTGTAGATCCGACCCAAAGAGGCGCAGCCAAGGACGGAAGGGCTGAGCTGAGACGGGAGCTGTGCCCACTGTGGGCAAGACGGAGTTGGAAGTCGGCTGCCTGTCAAAGCGGAAGTGTCTGAAGCAGGGAGACAGAAGACACCTAGGGAGAGTGGACCTCAGCCCTCCGCGCAGGCGTGGTTGGGCTCGGGTTCTGTTTTCTAAGGTTTGGGTATCGTTTTCCTAACCTAATAAGAGGCTCCCAACAGTCAGCTAAACAGTCGGTTTCTGTAAAGTATGACATGTATCACAACGAGCGGGTCCCTGAGGGAAGGTGAAAGAATTTCTGAGTAACACCGGCCCAGAAGAGGCAAGGAGTACAGGGATGGTCTGGCAAAGAGATGGGAGCAGCAGTCAGGGAAAAGCCCAGCCAAAGAGGGAGTGGGGAGATCCCATAAAGGATACTATGGCCTGGAGGCTGAATAAGCAAAGGATTAGTGGGATGTTCTTATACAGGAATAAAACAGTCCTGCCTCTCTAAAAATTGTCTTTGGTCGGGCGTGGTGGCGCATGCCTGTAATCTCAGCACTAGGGAGGCTGAGGCAGGAAGATTGCTGTGAGTTTGAAACCAGCTTGGGTTACAAAGCGAGTTCAAAGCCAGCCTGAAACCCTGTCTCAAAAAGACAAAATAAATAAATAAATAAAAATAAAAATTGTCTTTGTTCTGTTTGTGCTGATAATTTTAGTTCAATATAGTCTTTTTTTTTTTTTTTTTTTTTTCAAATAAAAACCCTAGGCTGGGGATATAGCTCAGCAGTACAAGTGCCCACCTGGCAAGCCTAAGGTCCTGAGTTCGATTCCTGTACAAAAAAAAGACCAAAAAAAAAGGAATAAATAAAAACCCTAGACTAGGAGTCCCTGTGGCAGCCTGTCCAGGTCCCCTCCTGGTTCAATACCCAGGGGCTTTCTATGTTTCCTGTACAATAAATGCTGCTTTCTGCCTTTGCCCTACAATAAATACTTCCGCTCAGCTCTCTTCTGACTCTCTGCCTTGTAATTCTTTCTAGGTTGAGAGAAGCCCACCAGCTGGACGGTACAGTGTCCCCAGTCCCCAGAGGACTCTGGTGAGATCGAGTCCCCACGGCACCCCTCTCGCTCAGCGCCCTGGTGCGGAAGAACAAGCAGAGCCATGCGCGGCTCTGGAGCGCTGGGAAGGTGGCCAGTCTGAATGATTTGCTGAAACTTTTTTGCTTTACTTAATATCAGCTAATTTGAAATCTAACCATTGTACTGATTCAGTTATTAGAAAACATTTAAGTCTGTTTGGAACAGATGAGGGTGTGAATCTGCTATTGCAACTGGAGGCTTTATGAAATCACAATATAAAGGATTTAAATGAAACCGCAGTTGTCTGAACTGAAGTCTACTTAAGTGGAAAGTATTTGCCAAATTTGAAGATTTAAGCCATGACAAGAATGTTAAATACCTTATTAATAATTTTAACAATGATTACATATTCAAATAATACTTTTGCTACATTTTGTCAAACCATTATTGAAATTAATCCCACTAACTTTTATCTTTTAATGTGGCTATTAATAAATTTTACATTACAAATATGGCTCACGTTATATTTCTTTTGGACAGCCCTGGGCTGGGATATTTCCCAAGTATGCTCAAATATGAGCAATCATGGGCATATGAGCCTTTTCAAGGTAAAAGATAATCAACCCAGGCCAACTCTGAGATGAATAACATGTTAGACTTACCAGACAAAGGCTTTAACACTGTTATTTTAGGGGCTGGGGATTTAGCTCAGCGGCAAAGCGCCTGCCTGGCAAGCGCAAGGTCGTGAGTTCAGTTCCCGGTACCAGAGAAAAACCAAAAAAAAAACAAAAAAACACTGTTATTTTAACGCACTCAATGAGTTAAGAGAAATGTGTTCATAATTGGAGAAAAATCAGAGAGTGTAAGCTGTGTAAATAGAAATTATAAAAAGGAACCAAGTGAGCCAGATGCGGTGGCACGTGCCTCTGATCACAGCTACTTGGGAGGCTGAGGCAGGAGGATGGCAAATTCAAGGCCAGCCTGAGAACCTAGAAAGACACTGACTTAAAATAAAAAATGAAAGAAAGATGCTGGGGATACAACTCAGTGGTAGAGTACTTGCCTAGCATGTGTAGGACCCCTGGATTCAATTACCAGCACCACACACACACACACACACACACACACAAGAACCAAAGGGATATTCTAGAACTGTAATATACAATGTCTAAAGTGCAAGATTCACTGACTGGGCTTCACAGCAAAGCAGACAGAATAAGAACAAGTCAGTAAATCTGAAGCCAGGTCAATAGATATCCTCCAACCTGAAAAACAGAGACAATAAAATATTTCTAAAAATACACAGAGCTTCAGCCACCAGTGGGACAGTGTCAAATATCTAGAAGAAGACATGGTGAGGCAGCAACAATTTTAGGAAACATTGCTGAAAACCTCCACAATTCAGGAAAAGACAAAATTGAAGACAAGAGAAAATGAGCAATACCACGGAAAGCACAAAAAGAAAGAACAGAACTGTGAGAGAGAGAGAGAGAGAGAGAATGAGTGTGTGTGTCAGGCCCTGATTGAAGACTAGAATTTGGGGATATCTAAAACTCACTGAACCGTTTGTTTTCAGGACACACAGATTCTCACATGTAGAAAGTATGGGAGTTGGGTTGGATTGGAATAGCCGGGCATGGCAGCCGGGCATGGCACCTGTAATCCCAGTACTCAGGAGGCAGAGGCAGGAGGATTGCCATGAGTTCAAGGCCAGCCTGAACTACATAGGAGCCCCTGTCTCAAAACCAAACAACCAACAAAGTTCTCTGTGATAGCGTGAGGTCAGACTGTTAAGAATGAACTGATGTGTAGTGTTCACGTCTGTCTGTATACAGGCGCATGTGTGTACAAATTTGGCCACTGATTTGGAAGGAACACTGCTGATACCCCAGCCCAACTTTTCCTCACCTAACCCTGCTATGTTGATCCTTAGAGACTACTTTGGAGAAGGCTGAATTCCCCCTGCGTGTCATGTTCCTTTGCTACAGGCCCTGAGGACCTGGACCGTGAACGTTCCGTTCTTCCCCTCGCCCCAGCAGGGTCCACGCCATTGGTCGGCCGGCAGCCCTCCTTCTGCAAATCCCTGCTGCAGAGCCTTCATGAGCTCCCTACCACATCCAGGAGGAAGCTCAAACTCCATGAAGTGCTCTTCAGGGCTGGCTCTGCTAACCACACCCCTACCTTTATCCTTCACTGAAAATAGGAAAGACTCCACTGGGGTCTTGGAATACACAAGGCAGGCTACGCAAGCACCCGGCTCTCCTGTGGCTGTTCTCTCTGCCTATGCATCCTGAGCCTTCCAGGACTGGGTATGGTGGGACGCACCTGTAATTCCAGCACCCAGGAGGCTAAGGCAGGAGGATCACTGCAAATTCAAGGCTGCCTGGGCTACATAGTGAATTCTGAACTACATAGTGAGACCCTGTCTCGAAAAAAAAACAAACCCCCCCAAAATAGCCTTGCAGCACCATCCCTCACTCACAGATAGCTCACCAGCCTCAGCTCCTGGGCATCATATAGCAATCGTACCCCAGCCCTGGCTACCACCCAACACCTGCCTCCCTGGGCCATGAATTCCTCAAGGGTGGCCGGTGCTTGGTATATACGGACCCCCGGTGCACTGGCAAGCATATATGGGAGATGCTTGATACCCTTTGGTGCAAGGGTACTTGCCAAAATATTAAATTCCAAAATGCAAGTTGATCAGATGCTCTTTTAAGAAAGCTTTAAAGAAAAGAAAAACTAGAAGAAAGTGGCTTGCACTGCTACATGCAAAAGACGACCAAGCCGAAGAGGGCTGTGACCTTCCACGTTGGCCAGAACTCAACTGAGGAAATTAGAAGAAACGAGCACACTTTAAGCTGCTCCTTGGGGACCATGGGGAGAGAAGTCTGAAGGGGTCCCGAAGGTCACTGCGTACCTGGGCCAGCACATCCTGGAACTGCTCCCTGGTGAGCGGGAGCAGGAAGGTGGCGATTATTCTCTTCAGCTCGCCCCTTGTCACCGTCAGGTCCTGGCCAGTATCGAGCAGCTGGAAGGCTTTTTTCAATTCATCCTTTTTGTCAGTGATTTTTTGAAATAAAATCCGCTTAACATCTAAGAAGGACAGCACTGGATTTGCAGCAGCTGAGGCTGTAAAAGGGATACAGAAATTAATTAAAAATGTATAAAGCTAAGTGACTAAATAAAAACTGCTGCACTGAACCAAGGGGCATTTCTTCTGCTAAATTTAGGTTTCTGTGTCTAATCATTTGAGGGTTTGTAATGGAAAATCTACAGTCATTTTTCTCCTCTGAAATTTGGTACAGAATAACATTAATGACATTAGTAAGAAGAAAAAAAAATAAAACAAGAGGCAAAGATAATCTTCCCTATTGGGATATTAAAAGAAAAACATGAATATTGGAAGAAAATTTAGCCAAGAGTTAATATCAAATTAATCTTTAAAGGGCCATAATCACCTTTCATGGCTTTCCCAATTCTTTTTTTTTTTTTTTTGGTTTTCTTCCAATACCAGGAATCAAACTCACAACCTCACGCTTGCCTGGCAGGCGCTGTGCCGCTGAGCTAAATCCCCAGCCCCCAGCTTTCCCAATTCTTGAGGGAAAAAAAGTATGATTCTTAAACGTGGGTCATTTCCCTTCCTAAGACAGGAGGAGCTCCAGGTCCCTGATGTGGAAAAAAATGTTTAGAATTCTCTACACAAAAATGCAGGGCTCTGATGGGCCCAGAAGGCAGGGTCCCAACTGATGTTTTAGGTCATAGGGTCTGAGTGTCATCTCTAGGAGGTGACAGACTACAGGGCTCCCTCTGCTCCATTTCAGATGAGAACCATGGGAACAAGTGAATGCGGTGCCGGTCAGCACTATTGGCATGAAATCGTGATTATCCAATCTGATCTTCTACAACCAGCTAGGAAAGCGGCGGTTAAGAGTCATGGTTGCTTGGCAAATCCCTCATATTTACTGCAAAAGCTTGGCAACCATTGTTTATCCAGTGTCCTTCCTTACCTGGAAACTGGGGATGTATGTTACACAGCTTTATTGCTGGTGAGGATTCAGGAAAAACCAACCCTTATGCACTGTGAGCAGGAATGCAAATTAGCACATCTATGACGTAAATAAGTATGTAGGTTACCCAAAAACCTAAATATAGACCTACTATTTAAACCAACTATACCACTCTTTGATATATTTCTGAAAGAATTAAAGCCAGAATACTATAGAGATACCTTCATACCCATGTTTATTGCAGCCCAATTTATGATACCTAAGCTAGGAATTAACCTAGGTGTCTGTCATCAGATGAGTAGAGAAAATGTCTGGTCCCTGCCCCTTCCTCTGGCTCATCTTAGCTCTGCCCTGTTGCTCTGGCCTGGCTGCCATGGGTTGAGCACATCTGCTTCACCACATCCTTCCACCACGATGCTTCTGCCTTGGACCAAAATAGCCATGGACTGAAACATCTGAAACCACAAGCCACGTTAAACCTTTTTGGTCTTTAAGTTATTTATGCCAGGTATTTTGTCCAAGCAACAAAAAGATGACTAATGCCAAAAAGTAATTATTAGAGGAGAGGAAGGAGACAGACAGGAAGGAGGAAGGAGACAAGTGCATGAAAACGATCAAAGTAGGTTATCCGCATGCCCAGATCTGCCAAGATGAAGCCCATTTGTCTAATAACTCCTAAATAATGTGCGCTAAAAGCACACACGACACAGTACCTGAAGTTCAGACCACATGTGTTTTACTTAACAGCAATCTGTACATGGTAGAAGAAAATAAAACTGGTGAATATGAAGTCAAGTCCATACAATTATTCCCATTGAAATGCAGATACAAAGAATGCATGAGTGTATTTAAGAAATCAACAGAGGGCTGGGGATACAGCTCAGCGGCACAGCATCTGCCTGGCAAGCGCAAGGTCCTAAGTTCGATCCTTCCTACCAAAAAAAAAAAAAAAATCAACAGAAGCCAAGTATGGTGGTACATGTCTGTAATCTCACCGTTTTAGGATACTGAGGTAGGAGGATCACAAGTTCAAGCCCAGCATGGGCAATTCAACAACTCAGACCACCTCAAAATAAAAAACAGTAGGGGATAGCTCAATGCAAAGGCTCTGGTGCAATCCCCAGTACCTCCAGAAAATCAACAGAAACAAAAAGCAAATAATAAAAAAGAAAAGATACTTGCAGCACAGAAGGTAAAGTATTACTATCTTTAATACAAAAAGAGCCCATCCTAGTCACTAATACAGACCAACCCATTAGGTAAATGGGCAAAGCTCGTGAACAGGAAACTCACAGATAAGCTAGGTACACCTGAGAATTAATATTACTTACTGTGGAGAAATATGAATTAAAATCACAAAATACATTTTGTACACTAAATGGACAAGATTTTAAAAGATGATATTCTGTGTTGGGTATTTGGAAATGAGCGATGAACATCTGCCTATAAGTGCTACTGGAAATGTGTACGTACAACTTCCGGGAGGGTAATTTGGTAACCTTCAACAAGAGCCCTAAGAGCACAAATGACTTTGGCCTGGTAATCCCATCTCATCCTTGTCTTCTTTGTACTATCAGAAGGCTAGTTAAATAAGCTAAGATGTAGCCAAGTTATATTGTAGACATGGAGCCCCTGAACTGCAGTGGATTGACAGACTACTGTGTACCTTTATGTCACAAAGTGCTCAGTTAACCTCTGCCATCCATTCTTTTTTTTCCTTAGAAACAGACCTGAGTTCTGGGGAGACACAAGGCCATCGGAGAAAAAGTCTATATTTTCCAGGCCCAATAGTGAATGTATATGACCATGAGGCCAAGGTCTCAACAACTGTGAATATGCACAAGTGTCCAGTGTGACTTCTGACTAGGAGGTTTTCCCACCTGAAAAGCAAAAGCCACTCTCTCCTTTCATAATGTCCCCTCGGAGGCCCCCTACTCCTCAGGCTGTCCCGCGGGCCTTGCCCAAGGTTTCTGTCTGCTGTCTGTCTTGTGAACCTTCTTCCCCGACTGAGCTCCCCCAGGCTGAGACCCTTGTCCCATCCACCTCTTTATTCCCAGACCCTGCCCCCATGCTGGTCAGGAACTGCCGTTCAAACTGTGCTTGTGAATAAATGAATGAATACATTATAGAAGAAAGGAATGAAATTAAAAGACATAGTTTGGGGAAATAATAATGTCAAATGTATTGCTTTTAAAACTGAATGAGAATTCCAACTATAAGTTTAATATTTATGTTCACACAAAACTCAGTATGCAGATATTTATAGCAGCCTTATTTATAATTACCAAAACATGGAAACTACCAAAATGTCCTTTAATTAGTGAAGAGATAAACAAACTGGCAAGGTATAGGGTAGACTATCATTCAGCAATAAAAATAAATGGATATAACAGTGAAAAGGAAAAGTAGCTTTTTTTCAACCAGGTACAGGAACACCGGACAGCCAGTACATAAAAGAATGAATCTCAACACGGACCTCATAGCCTTTGCAAATTAACTCAGACGGGTCACAGAACTAAAGGTAAAACTTAAAACTAAAAAACTAGAAGGTAACAGGAAAAAATCTAGATGACCTTGGTTTTGGGTATGACTACCTAGATGCAATCCATGAAAGAATGAATTGATTTCATTAGATTTAAAATTAAAAATTTCTGCCAGGAGTGATGGTGCACACCCGTAACCCCAGCACTCAGGAGGCTGAGGCAGGGGGATCGCCCCAAGTTCAAGGCCAGCCTTGTACTACATGACAAGACCTTGTCTCGAAAAAAAAAAAAAAACTAAAATTAAAGATTTCTGCTCTGCAAAACCACATCAAAAGAATGAAAAGATAATCACTTACTGGGAGGAAATACTTGCAAAACATTGTCTGATAAAGAATATTATTATAAATATGCAAAAAACCCTCAACAATAAAAAATCAAACAACCTAATGAAAAAGTGAGCAAAGACTTTAATAGACATATCATCAAAGAAGATGTGCAGATGGCAAATAACCATAAAAACAAATGCTCCACACCAGATGTCATGAGGGAAATGCAAACTGAACAGCTTGACACTGCTATGCACCTATCAGAACGGCCAAAATCCGGAACCCGACCACACCAAGTGCTGGTGAGGACGTGGAACAACAGGAACCCTCAGCCCTCACCGCTGGCAATACAGTGAGCACTGCGCAGACACTCAGGAAAAGAGTCTGGCAGATGTTTGCGAAGCCAAACGTACTCTTACTGCAGCATCCAGCAGTTGTGCTCCTTGGTGTTTACCCAGAGGAGCCGAAAACTCACACAAAACCCCACACAGAGATGTCTATGGTAGCTTCATTCATAATTGCTAAAACTTGGAACAACCAAGATATTTTATAGTTGGTGAACGGATAGATAAATGGGTGCCTCAGATAATGGAATATTATCTAGCGCTAGATAGAGATGAGCATTCGAGTCACAAAAAGACATGAGAACCTTAAATGCACATTACTGTTTCTCTGAAAAGAAGACCTAACTAGCAAATAATCAGCCTTGAAAACTAGAGATCAAAAATGCCAGCCCCAATCAGCCTGTCCTTGCCGGACCTGCCTTACCCTGCAGAAGAGCTAGCCAGCAAGAGAACGGTGAGGTATAATCTTCTGCGTGACAATGGCCATCGCCATGGAAATGGTCAGCGCGGGCTTATTCTTGGTAAGGTCTTATTTTGGGGAAAACACCGTATAAAATGGAAGGCCACTCTGTGAAGGCTACAGACCGTGAATTACAACTGTATAGCACCCTGGAAAAGACAAGGCTGGAGAGACAACAGAAATATCGGTGGTTGTCAGGGGTGAGTAGGAAGGAAAGGATGAATAGGTGCAGTGCCGTGTTTTTAAGGCAGCAAAACTACTGTACTCTGTATGACACCCTACTGTACTCTGTATCCACCCTACGGATGGATCCATGTCTTTCAATACGTTTGCTCCAACCCACAGAACATGCAGCGCCACAAGGGCATTCTGGGGTAAGCTGTGGACTTGGATATATATGATGCATGGGCTTCAGGTACCAATTTTAGCTCACGAGTCATAGTAAATGTACCTCACTAATATGAGATCCTAACACAGGGATACCTGACGGATGGGGAAGGTGTACGGAGCCCTTATATAGTTTCCGCTCGATTTCTCCGTAAACTAAAACTTTTCCAAAAAAAATAAAGTCTACTCATTTTTTTAACTGAATGAATCGTTACCTTCTCTGACACAGCAGTTAAGTCCATGGATCCCAAAACCACAGTGCCTGGATTCAAATCCTGACCCATCCACTTTTTTTTTATGAGTACATATCTGCAGTACCTAATGACTACATTTATGGTGGGGGCTGGTGCACGCAACACAGCTCAAGGATTCTTCCATCAGTCCCAGCCCCCCACCCAACTCCTTCCAGCTCTTGGTCCCCTTCCCATTCGTCAAAGCTCTACTTTCATTTTTTTCCTTCTTCTGTCCCCTTTCCCTTCCCTTCCTCCTCCTCTGTCTCTTTTTAACACATGCATTTGAAAAAGATCTCTCTACTTCCTATTTCTCTATTTTCTTTTTTAATATATACCTATATAAATATAGATAGATATCACATATATACATTCATATATATAAATATAGATAGAAGAGGGCAAGTTTCTCATATAAGAGAAACCATGTATTATTTAAATTAGTGTTTTGACATTTCATTTTAATATCATGGTCTCAAGGTGCATGTATTTACTTATGAATGCCTCAAATTTATACTTTGTACGGTAGAGCAGCACTCCATTGTGTGTAAATACCACATTTTCTTTACCTATTCAGCTATTGATTAGCGTACAGGTCATTTCCACGATTTAGCTACTACAAATTGTGCTGCTACAAATACGGGTGTGCATTTATCCTGTAATACGATGACTTTAACTCTTTTAGGAAGATACCTAGACGTGAAATCGCCGGGTTGAATAGAATTTCCATTTTTCGTTTTTCGAGGACTCTCCACCCTGTTTTCCATAGTGGTTTACATTCTCACCAACAATGTAGAAAGTCCCTTTTTTCCCCACATGCTTGCCAGCAGTTGTTATCATTTGATTTCTTAATGACGGCCATTCTTTTATGCAGTAAGATGATAGCTCAGTGTTGTTTTAATCTGCATTTCTCAGCTGGGGATATAGCTCAGTGGCATAAGCACTTGCCTGGCAAGGCTAAGTCATGAGTTCGATTCCCAGTACCAAAAAAAGGAAAAAACAAAAAAACCTGCATTTCTCTAACGGCCAGCAATGTTGAACTTTTTTATGTATTTATTAGCCATTTGTACTTGTTCTGAGGAGTGTCTACTCATTTCAGTTGTCCATTTTTTGATGACCTGACTCATCCACTTTAGAACCCTATAACTTTTAGGCAAATGACTTACACAATCTGCGTCTCAATTTTTCCATACAGAATATAGGAATAATAATGGAATCTAATTCATGGAATTATTATGAGAATTAAACACCACAAAAAGCCTTGGGACAGAGCTTGGTATGTATTAGGTATTGATAAGTGATAACTACTGCTGGTGGTTCTATTTGCTAATAAATACTCACGTGAAGACGAAGGTCTTAACATATTTTGGAAACCATTCTTCGAATATACTCTGCACGGTGAAGAATGGGGTCTTGAACTTGTGAACTTTCGGATGGGAGGATACAAAGCGCGCCAATCTGGCACATTCATCATTTTGTTCATTAAATTCCTAGGATATAAAAGAGAGAAAATTGCGTTGTCTTAAAGCACATCTAGCCCACGTGGCCAGCTTCCCAGCCACCCCTCTTCTGAAAGGACAGTTGAGAAGATGAAAACGCTGCCAGCCATAATCTGCTGGCCAAGCTTTCAAAGACTAGCCGTAGTGCGCGCACAAAATTGTGATTTTGGACTCCTTGTTTTTAGCGGATCCAATAAACTTCAAAAATGGGAAAATACCATTGACGTTACCAGTTTCTCTTAGATCACTGAAAAGTAAGTTTTGTGCCAATATCTGTCTCTTCTTTGTCAGAATCTTTTCCGTGGATGTCATGGACTATGAAGATAATGATACACAGTGTATTAACTATTGTTATTCTCTTATTATTTTGTTATAAAATTTTCCTTTTTTTTCATAAAATAAAAAAGGAAAATAAAGACCCTTTGGGGATAGGACGATCACTGACCGACTTCCTCAGTTGGCAGCAAGGGGTGGACACTGCAGGTGCTCTGAGTGCTTGTGAAGCTCTTCACCAAAAGAGACATGGTCAGAGGCACAGCTGGGACAACAGCAGCAGAAATGGTGACCTAGGGACCTCTGTACTCACTGTCCTCCTTAAGGTCAATGAGAACACTCCAAAAACTGTCAAGATCCTTAGAAATTTAACAGACTTGTGGAAATCCGGGTAGCATTTATTCATGAAAGATGGCCAAATCTCAGTATGATCAGTAAGTTCTGCAGCATTGTAACCTGTCCCATTCCCACCCCATCCACAACTCAGAGGCTACTGCTGTGAAAACAAGAGCCACAGGGAAAACTCAGCATCCCGACAGTCACAGGAGGGACAGAACAGGGCTGGAGCCTCCTCAAAGCCCCATTACCCGAAAACTGTCATTATTTGACCCTATGGTTCCATGAAAGACCCCATCAGAAGGCTATCTTTATTCAGCTGGTTCAGAACTCACTCAGTGAGAACAGCTTATGATAAAGAGGCATTTGATGGGGGAAAAAAATTAGAGGCAACTGTGGTTTAAAAGTACAGCACCCTGAATAGGTGGATAATGGGGCAAGTAATCAGCCAAAAGGCTTAAAAAGAAAAGCTAAGGAATGAGATGTCCAACACGGCTTTGAAAAGCTCCCATGAACTCCTGGGAACCTAGAAGACGCAGAGCTATGCGCATTCCCAGAGCTCTGTACACACTCAGGAAAGACCCAAGAAGACGACACACTCTCCCCCTGGCTGACCTTGATGGTCCACACAAGCAGGAAGTGCAGGAGAAGACAGAGTTGTCCACAGAGCAATACAAACAAAGCGACTTGGCAAAATTTGGGAAACTTGCTCTCTCCAGGCATTTACCGGATGCCCAGTCAGGAGCTGACCAACAAGCTAACCAGAGACCTCATGGTTACACACAGGAAAGAACACAGACCTTAAAAAGTTTAGGAAAGTCACTAAACAAATGAGCAACAAAACAGCAAAAACATGGGAAGAAGTGAGAATATAATCTCAATAATTGCCACATATTATTTCAAATGTCAAGTTTTCAACAAAAAATTGTAAGACACGCAAAGAAACGAAGTCTGGCCCATAAACACCTAACTCTAGGAACTACGGAAGCAATAAAAGAGTGTAATGAGATGTTTTTAAAGTGTTGAAAGAAAAAACCCTACCAACCCAGAATTCTGTATCAAGAAAATTTATCCCTGAAATGTGAAAAAGAAATAAAGGTTTTCTTGGTCAAGTCACCAGCAGACTAGGTGTTATGGTTTGTGTCTGGATGTCCCGCCAAAGCCTCATACAGCCGTGGGGGCGGGCCTCTAGAGTTTGTGAGTGCCTCATGGTACCATGCTGGGATTATGGGTGTGAGCGCTACACCCGCCCGAGGATGTGTGGCCTGCATATGATACAACGGACAGAAGAGTTTTCTCTCATGCTCCTCCTTTTCTGTCCTTGCTGCTTTTGCTATCTTCCACTGCCATGAACTATTGCCCCTGTGCTGGGCCACCCTGCCTTGGAG
The DNA here is from genome assembly GCF_000276665.1 of Chinchilla lanigera. Taxonomy (NCBI): domain Eukaryota; kingdom Metazoa; phylum Chordata; class Mammalia; order Rodentia; family Chinchillidae; genus Chinchilla; species Chinchilla lanigera. The sequence continues at coordinate 28,762,922 of NW_004955413.1, forward strand.
CCAACTGATTGTGGACTGAAACCTCCACAAATTGTGAGCTAAATAAACCTTTCCTTCCTTAATTTTGGGCATTGGGTATTTTGTCTCAGCAATGAGAGAAAAGTAACCAAGACACTCACTTCCTCCCAAAAAAAATTCAAATAAATTCATCAGAAAGAATGGAAAATGAAACAGATGAGACACAGTACTGTATAAAGAAAGGAAGAGCTTTGGAGAAAGAATAAATGAAGGTAAAGTGAACACATTCCTCCAAGGGAAGAGGCCAAATGTTCACAAAGCAGAAACTCATAAAGTTACATGGAGAAACAGACACTTCGGCAATAATAACTGGAGGGTGCCATATCCATATTTAATAATGGGTAGAAGAACTAGAAAATGACAATCAAGAAAGTAGAAAACTTGAACAGTGCTAAAAGATAATCAGGCCGAACAGACACCTAAAGGTCACAGCCACCAGTCAGGAGAGCACACATCCTTCTCAAATACACGGAGCATCTTCCAGGCCACAGATGTTAGGACATAAAGCAAGCCTCAGCAAAGGTAAAAGGACACAAATTATCACAATATGTTCTCAAGCCACACCAGAATGAAATTAGGAATTAATAATCCACAAGTATGTGGAAATTAAACAACACACTCCTAAATAACCAACAGGTTAGAGAAAAAAAAAATCACAATAAAAACTAGCAAATACTTTTTTTTTGAGACAGGATCTTTCTCTGTAGCCCAGACTGGCCTCAGACTCACAGTGATTCTCCTGCCTCAGCCTCCAGAGTGCTGGGTTTACAGGCATGTGCCACCACACCTGGTTTGGCAAATACTTTTAGAAGAAAAGGAAGGCATAGCATACTAAAACTTATGGAAAAAAAAAAACTTATGGAACGCAGCTAAAACAATGCTTACACAGAAATTTAGAGATGCATGTCTATATTTTAAAAGAAAATCTCAAATTAATAGATTAAGCTTCTTTCCTTAAGAAACCAGAAAATTAAAAGTAATCTAAACTCAAAATGAGAAGAATGAAAGATTAGAACAGAAATAAAATCGACACCAGAAAAACATAGAAAACCAACAAAACAAAAAATTAGTTGCTTTAAAATATTAGTAAAATTGACAAATTTTTAGCTAGACTGGGCAAGAAAAAATAAGAACACTCAAATTATTACAGAAACAAGGAGGATTTTCCTGATATTGCAGAAATAAGGAGCATTATGAGAGAATTCTATGAACATTTATATACAAACAACTGAGGTAACAGATGAAATGGAAAAATTCTTATGAAGACACAGGTTATTTAAAGTGACTAAAGAAGAAACAGTCTGGATAGAAGTATGGAAAATAAAGAGACTGAGTTAATAAGAAAAATTTCCTTCAAAAAAAAAAGTCCAGGATCAGATGGGTGCGTTAGAGTATTCCAGCAAATATTTAAGCAATAATTAAAACCAGTCCATTACAAACTCTTCCATAAAATGGAAGAGAATGAAGAGGATGATGCTGGGTGTGTAGCTCAGTGATACACACACACACACACACACACACACACACACACACGGAGAGGGGAATGAATTGGTGGCATTTCCTAACACTTATTTTCACAATAAGGCCAGTATTATTCTGATACCAAAACTGACAATGCTATCAGAAGAAATAAAAGCCCAAAACCAACATACTATACAACCATAAGGAAATTTTTCAACAAAATACTAGTCAACTGACTCCAGCAACATACTAAAAAATACATGTAGCATGACCCGTTGGGCTTGGTCCCAACAATGTAGAGATGACTGAATACACAACAATCAGTCAGTATAATATTCTTTATTAGTAGAACCTGGGGGCCAGGGACATAGCTCAGCAGTACAGTGCCTGCCTGGCAAGTACAGGGACCTGAGATTGATTCCTGGTGCGCGCGCGCACACACACACACACACACACACACACACTCACAAATAGAATCAGGGGAAAAAACGCACGATTATCTCAATAAATGCAGAAAAAGCACTTCACAAATCTTATACCCTTTTGTAGTTAAACAACAACAAGCTCTCAATAAAGTAGGAATAGGAAGGCATTTCCTTGACTTAATAAAACGTATCCAAGAGAAATACACAGATGACAAATACCACACTTAATGATGAGACACCCCAGGCATCACCCCTATGATCAGGAACCAAGAGAACAATGCCTGCAGCAGTGCATGGGGGCACACAACTGTGCCAGGGGTACGGTAGCACTGTGGGAGCCTGAGGCAGGAGTAGCAAAAGTTTGAGCCCAGCCTGGATGCTTTAGAGAGAGCCTGTCTCAAAATAAAAAATAATAAAGAGCTAGGGATGTAGCTCACTGTGAAGACCCTGTGTTCAATCCCCAGTACAGGAAGGAAAGAGAAAGAAAGAAAGAAAGAAAGAAAGAAAGAAAGAAAGAAAGAAAGAAAGAAAGAAAGAAAGAAAGAAGGGAAGGCAGGAGGGAGGGAGGGAGGGAAGAAGGAAGGATATCTGCTCTTACCACTTCGGTTCAACATTGCACTGAAGGTTCTAGCAAAGACAATCAGACAAGAAAAAGAAAAAAGATCCACGTTGGAATCTAAGAAGTAAAATGACCTCTACTTGTGATTCTATTATATTCAGAAAATCCTAAGGAATCCAGACATACACAATTAGAATGAGTAAACAAGTCTAGTGATATTTTGAGACTAAGATCAATATGTAAAATCAACTGTATTTCCATACACCTACAATGAACAGTCTCAAAATAAAATTCAGAAAGCAATTCCAAAGCTGAGCATGGTGGTGCATGTCTGTAATCCCAGCATTTGGGAGGCTGAGGCAGGAGGATCATCATGAGTTTGAGACCAGCCTGGTTTATAAAATGAACTCAAAACCAGCCTGAACTGCATGGTGAGACACTGTCTCACAAAGACAAAGAAAAAAAAAAAAAGAAGCAATTCCACTGACAATAACATCAAAAATAATAAAACATGGGAATATATTGAACAAAAGGAAGTACAAGCTTTGTATACTGAAAACCACAAAATATTGTAGAAAAATGAGACCTGAATGGATGGAATGCTATCTCACGTTCATGGGTAGGATGGCACTGCTCTCCCGACTGTACTGCACTGTATAATCACATGTGATTATACAGCTCCTATGGAGATCAGAAGAACTTAGAACAACCAAAACAATCTTGCAAAACAGGAAGAAAGTTGGAGGCCTTTCACTTCTTGATTTCCAAACTTACTACAAAGCAACAGTAATCAAGACAGTGTGGTACTGACATAAGAGCAGACAGAGATGAACGGGCCCTAATTGAGAGTCTAGATATAAACCCTTACATTTATCATGAATTGATAGTTGACAAGAAGGCTAAAACCATTTTTTAATAGATGGTGCTGAGACAACCAGTATAGAAGGGCTAATGGAAAACTACAGTATGTGTTTAAATTTTAAAAACTATCACAGCGAAAGACACACAGTCATTAATCCCCGAGTGTCCTCCCCATCATGTCAAATGCACTTATCCCACCATTCTTGCTGCTTTCTGACCCAGGTCTGGAAGTGCTCTTTCGTGAGTGTCTTTCTGAGGTATGATCACAACTACTTTGAGTGCTACTGCTCAGTGCCCCCCAGCAGAAAGGCAGGCTTGTAAAAATGTGACACTGTGTCCTCACCCACCTCCTTCACCAGATCCGGCACTGTGTGACTTCTGGCTCCGCCCCAAGGTTAACACTCCAAATCCATTCAGGGCATCAAGGCAGCCACGACTGTGCAACAAGTGACACTCACAAAAAAGGGCTCCCAGGCTGGGGATTTAGCTCGGTGGCACAGCGCCTGCCTGGCAAATGCAAGGTTGTGAGTTCGATTCCCGGTACTGGGGGGAAGAAAAAAGGGCTTCCAGAACTGCTTTGCAAAGTGGCAAGAACAACGGGATGAGTGTGTGTGGCTCGAGGGGGAGTGTTCTGAGGGGGATTAATGACAATGTGTCTTGAACTGTAATTAATTTTTAAAATAAAATTTAAATTCACCATTTTTTGATCACACCTCAGACATGGAGGTACTTTTTTATTTAGCTCACAGCTTTGGAGGCTGAAAGTCCAAGTCTGGGAAACCCCATGTGTCCAGTCTCTGGTGGGGCTCCTGGGTGTCCTCACATCACACCATGGGGTCACCACGGGGCACACAGGGGGAGTGACCATGCAGTGAGACAGAGGGCACCCTTGCTTTCTTATGACAAGTTAGCTCTCTGCAGAATCACTAGGGTCCAGTGAGAACTGCACTGACCCTCCCCAGGGGCAGGGCCCCTGGCTGCCTAAGTAAGCTGCACAAACTCCCTCGGACAAAGGCTCCTCCACCTCTTCATCCGGCCCAGCTCCTGATCCTTCCACGCGAACCATCTCCAAACACAGCGCGAAGCCTGCGCCGCGTGAGGCCGCCCACAGTCCTAACACCGGCCTAACTGAACTGAAGGAAGACCAGAGAGCAGCAGCACAGCTGGGTGTCCAGCGTTCCGCTGAGAGCGCGGCTTGGAAGGCGTTTGAGGGCAGCAGATATCCTTGAAACACCCTGCTGGGAGACTGGGAATCAGTAAAGAACGTGGGCAGATTCCCCCTCCTGGTGGGTCAGCACTGCAGCAAGGGAAGGCATGGTGAGGAGTACAAGGGGGTTGTGGGAGGAGCGGGTACCGCCTGGGCAAGGGAGCTGCAGAGGAGAACTCCACGTTGAGGAAGAGCTGAAGGAGACCAGGAAGGAACAACACGGACAACAAAGAAAAAGCAAGAGGCTGAATGAAGGCAGACCCGTGGGGCCCTGTGGGACTCACTCCCTTCCTTCCTTCCTTCCTTCCTTCCTTCCTTCCTTCCTTCCTTCCTTCCTCCCTTCCTTCCTTCCTCCCTTCCTTCCTTCCTCCCTCCTCCCTCCCTTCCTCCCTTCCTTCCTCCCTCCCTTCCTTGACAGGTCTGGCTATGTAGCCCACGCTGGCCTCGAACTCTCAGTGATCCTCCTGCCTCTGCCTCTCCAGTACTGGGATTATAGGCGTGCAGCACATGCCTGGCTCAGAATTGCACTTAAGATTTATAAAAACCTGTCCCTAGGGGTTGGGGATATAGCTTAGTGGCATAAGCCCCCGCGTGGCAAGCACAAGGTCGTGAGTTGGATCCCTGGTACCACAAAAATAAATAAATAAAAGAGGTTTGTTCAAAACCTGTCCCTGACCCTCCCCTGCCCAACTAGTGACAGTTCTTCCCCTGCACAGGTGAGCAAGGCTGGGGGTACGCTGCGCCGGGCCCCAGCCCTTCTTTTCTGGATCCCGGAGAGGGGCTGTTCCCAGGCTCTATGGCTGTGAAGGACCAGGGCTTTCCTGGTTCTTTTTACAAAATTAATAAGGTCCTCGAGGACAGCAGGAAGTCACTGGCCGCCCGGGGCCGGGCAGCTGGTGACCGAGGAGAGGTCCCCTGCGGCCCGCGCGTGCGTGGGCGTCGCCGTGACTGCAGCCGCGCTGTGCTCCCGGCTGCTGCGTGGAACCGCGCTCTTGATTTTGCTCATAAATCCCCTTCCTAATAACAAGGGCTGCCGGGGCGCTGGCCCCGCGCCTTATTACTCCACCTGAGGAGTGAGATAATCACCCAGAAATGGGCTGCCCGGGGCGCTTTTTATTGCTTGAATGCGAGTGAGTCAATTCAAGAAACAGTTGAAGACAGCATGAAAAAAAAATCATCATCATCTGAAAGTAATTCCTCTTAATGCGGCCGAGCGGGCTGCGGGGAGCCGTCCTCCTCCTGCCGGGGCTCTCCCAGCCTGGTTTCCACGGACTGCGGGGACGGAGGGGGCAGCGGGACTGGGTCCTCAGGCAGTTGCTCCACTCCAGAGCCGCTCAGGAGCTCTGTGGTGTTCGGCCTGGGCATTCTGGGGCTAACTAAGCGTTTTCCAAGCAAGTGTTCCCTGCAGTGCTTGTGCCGGGCCACGGCTGGGGTCCAACAACAGAGAGAAGCAGGACCCCAGGACCCACCCCCTCCACCACTGGTTCACCCTTTAAGTCCACGTTTGCAAGATCATGGCAGCATGTTTGCAAAGTACAGAAAGAAAGCCTCTCTCACTGCACAGATGGAAGATGTAGGGAGCCAGAGCTTCCTGGGACCTTAGAAAACTGATCTCCAGGAGGCTGAGGCAGGAGGATTGCCAAGTTCAAGCCCAGCCTGGGAACTTAAGGATTTAACAAAACCAGGTGTCAAAATAAATAGTAGAAAAGGGTTGGGGATGTAGCTCAGGGCAAAGGCCCTGGGGTCAATCTCTAGTACCAGAAAAGAAAAAGGTTGATTTTTGCAGAAGAGCCTGGAAGAGTGGAGGTGGAGAAAGGGCCGCTAACAGGTGTGGGGTGCAACCGATAGGACAGGGGAGAGAGCGTCTGGCGGCCCCGCACAGTAGGACGTGATAGTTGGCGACTAACTGTGTATTTCAACATGGCAAGTAGAGCAGATCTTGAACTTTCAGACACAGAATGTGCTGGAGGTAACGGGCTGCCGGTTGCCCGGATTTGCTCGCCAAACATTATACGCATGCGCTGCAGCGTCTGTTACTCAATTACCACGCGTAAAATTATATCTTTAAGTGTTAAAAATCCAGGGATTCAGCCTCGCTCTGCAGGCCGCCTTGTCTCCCACGTGTTGATGAGTATGACCGGAGCCACACCATCTAGGGGGAAAAGGCCCTCCCCGCCGGAGACGCGGTCCAACCACCAGCACCTGCGGGGGATTCCTCCCACCTGTAGGCTCCTTGAGCAGAAGAGCATTTTTACTATTAGTAACATCACTGCTCATGAATGCAGTTACTACCCATTTTTTGAAAATTAATTTTAAAGGGGCTGCGGCAGCAGGCACGTAGTTTGAAGCAGCAGTTCTCAAAGGGCAGTCCCTGAGCCCGAAACAGGGCCCCTCCTCTTCCGAAAGGCACATCCGCAACCCCCTCCTCCCGCCCCGCCCCCCTCTGCGGTAGATTCTGACCATCCTGAGACTGCTCTTTTCCTTTGAGGCGCCGGAAGTCAGGAGACAGATGACAGTCCGCGCTGTTTTCTAAAGAGGCTTGCTTAAAGTATAAAGCTCTCCTCTTGCTTTACATCAAAATGAAGTACTCTCACCGTGTACTAACTAAAATCAGAATGGATCAAGGATCTGAATATTAAAACAGAAACAATCCACTGGAAGGTAAAATAGGTAAAACTCTTGAAGACACTGGTGTAGGCAGAGACCTTCGGAACACAACCCCAGTTGCACAAGAAATAACATCAATAAGCAACCAATGGGATTCCATCAAATTAAAATTTTCTGCACAGCAAAGGATGCCACCAAGCTACAAAAGGGAAGAAAATTCTGCCAGCTGCTCCTCAGACAGAGGACTCATATCTAGAATGTACAATGAACTCAACACTTACACCCGCCCCCAAATAAAACCCTAATCAAAAAAATGGGCAACTGAAATGAACAGACACTTCTCGGAAAAAGGACAAATGGCTGATGAACACGTGAAGAAATCGTCAACATTGATGATCCTTAAAGAAATGCAAATTAAAACAACACCAAGGTTCCTTCTTACCCCAGAAAGAAAGGCCAGTCATCAAGAAATCAAAGAATCGCAAATGCTGGGAAGGCTGTGGGGAGGTGGGGAGGAGCCCTTTTACACTGTTGCCATGAATGTAAACTAGTACAGACACTGTGGAAATCAGCGTGGAGATTCCTCAAAAACTAAAAATATACATCCCATTTGACCCAGCTATTCCATGTCTAGGTATGTTCCTGAAAGAGTCAAAGGCATCATATTATAGTTATCCATGCACACCCGTGTTTATAGCAGCATAATTCTTAATAGCTAAATCTTGGAAGCGGCCTATATGTCCATCCACAAATGAGTGGACAAAGAAAATGTGGTAGTTAGAGGCGGTGGAGCACTACTGTGCCATAAAGAAGGATAAACGTGAGTCATCGGTAGGAGAATGGATGTACCTTGAGACCATAATGTTAAGTGAAGTAAATCAGACACATGGGCTTAAATATCACATGGGTTCTCTTACATGAGAAACCTAAAGTATAAGTAAATTAAAGAGAAAAATAAAAGAAAACAGGAAATAGGAAGGTAGATCTCTCGCAAAAGGGAAAGGGCCCAAGAGATGCAGCGGGGAGGGAGGGAAAGGAACACGAGAGTTAAGGTGTGTTACGCACTGTCCCCACTCCCACGATGAAAGCAGTCATTACACACTGCAAGCACGGACGCGTAAAAATTAAAAATAAATAAGAACAAAAATTTCCAAACTTGAAAAAACACCCAAACACTGAAGTGAAAAGCCGGCAAATAGTACAGGCAGATGATTCTGCTGGATTCAGCCAGTGATCCCCGGGCATCTGTTTTGCCAGCCACGGGGTGCTACCTCGTTTATCTATCACCCCGACAACCTTGTGAGCTACAGGCTCTTATCCTTATTCTCAGAGGTGGGGAAATTAACCTCCAGAAAAGAAAAGCCAAGCTGGGCAACAGTGAGGCCAAGACCCAAACTCGCCTGAATTTCATCCTAGGCTCTTTACCCAGCTGTGTCAGGATGTGTGTGTGTGTGTGTGTGTGTGTGTACACCCATGCAGGCTTTCACACACATGCCCGTCAGTGGTTTGTGTGCATTCTTATATAAATAGGGAGGAGCAATAAAGACTGCATATATTTGATAGGGAAAGAAGAACATCTAGGTATCAGTCCACAAAAATCATAGCCTGGAGTTTGCAAAACATTCTCATGACTCTGTGACCTAGTCCAAAGAACAGGCAGGAAATCAGCAGCGAGTTATCTACATAAATTATTAGGATTCCAGGGTTCATAGGCCAACACCAAGGCCAATATCCAGCCTAACATCTCAGGCACATGGCAGCCGCTGGTCCCCGGAGCTAGATGTAGGAATTAGGCGAACCCAAGATGATTTGAAGTAGACTCCAAATGATAGGATACCACAGGAAACAATTCAGCCAGGCATCCAAAGTCAGTTTAGCAGACACACTGTAGAGATAACTGAGCTGCCTCCCGGCCGGCAGCCTCACAAACCTGAGCTGTCACCTTCCTTCCCTGGGTCCCCAACTCCGAATGGCCTCCCTCCCTCTGGAACCTCCGCTCACAGAGCTTCTCTCTCAGTACCGCTTCCTAGTCTACCCACGCACTGCAAGACACACCCCAAACCGGAAACTCAACCAAACTCAAATACAGAATACCTCTCAGAGTGAACACATCTCAGTGGAATGCAAATGGCGATTATAGGGGCATGTGAAAATGTAATGCATTTAGGACAAAGTAAAGAAGCAAATGAGCTAGGTGTGATGGTGCACCCCTATGATCCCAGCACTCAAGGGAGGCTGAGGCAGGAGGCTCACAAGTTTGACCGGAGCCTGGGCAATTTAATGACTTAGTGAAACTATGTCTCAAAATAAAATAAAAATAGGCTGTCGATGTAGCTCAGTGTGAAGGCCTTCAGTTTGATCCAGAGAGAGAGAGAGAGACACCAACTGGTAGGGATGTATAACTACAGTGATATAAATATGTGCTGTCATATACGGACATATCACATGCAGAAGATATGGCAAAAATAGCTCTACTGGATGGTGGAGACGTTGGTTCTTTTTGTCTCAGAGTTCTTTAGTAAGATGTCACAGCCAGCTCTGTGACCTGGCTCCTGCCCGTGGTGCTGCTGCCTGTCACCAGCAGGTCTCAGCCTCCAGGGGACAGGGCTACCTTCTCTGAGAGGGACCCCCCACACCTCACTCTCCACGACTTTCCCTCCACCTCAGCCTGGCAGCATGAACCACACTGCAAGCTCCACGAACCCGGCCACACACCCACAGCCGAGAGCCCAGCAGGGACCTGGAGCCCTCAGTGCTGGCCACGGGAGGATTGCACAGTCGGCCAGCAGAGAGCATGCGCCTGACACACACACACACACACACACACACACACACACAC
>NW_004955413.1:28773478-28821088 GCF_000276665.1 Chinchilla lanigera
AAGAAAGAAAGAAAGAAAGAAAGAAAGAAAGAAAGAAAGAAAGAAAGAAAGAAAGAAAGAAGAAAGAAAAAGAAAAGGGCCGCTGCCTTGAGTGGAATGAAATAATTGTGTCTCTGTGCTAATTTGTATCAGCATGAATGTCTTGCTGCCCGGAAAAGAAATCCCACATAAAACACTTCTGTCGTTTTGTCTGCAGCACGCTCTCTGCACTGTGCGCGCACAGATCTCTTTTCGGGAGCCGCCCGGGGCTGCCGTGTCCCGGCCACACCCGCGGTGCCGCCAGACCCGACAGGCAAACCGCGGGCTGGTCCCGTCGGAAACACTGACCCCGCGCCCGCTGTCCGGCAGTTGTTCCCGTCCCCAAACAGCTGTGCCCGCGGCCTTCTAAAGTGGAAGCGCTGGAGACCGTGACAGCCCCGTGAGCGACCAGGAGTGGCTCGCACGTCCAGTTTATAGCGGCCAGGTCCCAGCCAGGCCCGCAGCGGGCAGAGGAAAGTGTCAAACGTTCCCAGCTCCCGCGCGAGGAGTGGAAAGTCTGGCGGCGGCTGCCACCTACAGGTGGAAGTGGGGATCCGCTGCGGGGCCCGGCCCTGCGACGCTGAGCGTTAGAATGACCCCAGGAGGGCCCGGACTACTTAGACCCCAAAGTCCGCCTTGAGGAAATGCTTGTTGCGTGACCGACTGGGGCAACCCAGGAGGAAGTGGGGACAGGACCGCTACCAACTGTCCCTGCAGCCCTGCGGCCGTGCCCGGCGAGGTGGCCTCACTCTGTCAGAGCTACCTGGTGACACAGGCTCCGGGGACCCCTCGCAGCTCACCTGGCTTTGGTGCTGCCCGATTTGGTGCTGTTGCCTTTGGTGCTATTTCGCTTCATTTTTCTTCACAATAAAATATTTCAGAATTGGAGAGAATTCTGCAAAATAAGAGAGCGCCGGGGTTAGCACGGTCCAGTGGACCCAGCGATCCTAGGGGTGTCCAGGAGGGCCGAGCAAGCCCAGGAAAGGACTGAGCCTGCAGGTTTGCAAGGCCCTTGGACCATCTGCAGGTTCCTGGAGGAGCAGGGCTGTCTGTGCCTCAGAAAGGCGCGTCCTGCACACGTGTCACACTAACTATAGGGCTCCTGGGGCGGCGGAGTGTGTGTGTGAGCACATGCTCCCCTCCCAACCTCCATGCTACATGCACACGCATGCACACACACACGCGTGCACGCACACATGCACACCTACTGTCACCCCTTCTTTCTTCCTCACAACAGCCAGGATGATCATTTTTAAAATGCAGATCCCCCAAGGCCCTGTCACTTCTGTGGGTGCGGCATCAGGCCCCATTCCTCCATCTGCCTCCTGCTCCAGGTCCCTCAGCCTCCGCCACACCAGCCTTTGGCAGCCCCTCAGACAGACCGCTCCCCACACAGACGCTTGTGTGTCTTTCTACGCTGTCGTCTCCTCCTGGACCCCTGTTCCTACTCCCTCTCTGCCTCCTGAGTGTCTCCTCCTCCAAAAGATCAGTGGCTCTGAGTCGAGGGTCCCTGAGACTGAGCTGGTGGCCTCGTGAGATGCCCAGTGCTGGCCCAGCTCCTGGTCCTGATTCTGATCTGATGCTGGGGTCTGGGAAACTGCATGGCTAGCACATTTCCAGGGAACCCTGCAGGGCACACAGCTCTGAGTACTCCTGCCTGGATCTCAGTGCCAGTGTCTCTTCTTCCTGGAGCCCTCCTGGACACCCCCACACGGCCTCCCTGACGCACCATCTCAGCCCCTAAATTCAGCAAGTCTAGAGCTGAGTTAATGCACACCACCACTGCACGCCAGGCCCTACCTAGGCCAGTGGTGAGTTCAGATTTAGAGCAACGGCAGGAAGGAAGTGGCTTCCGCTCCTACGGCCTGGCAACTCCGCCCTCTCTCTGATGAGTCGGCAAGCGCAGAGTGTGTTCCCTGCTCCGTGAGCCCCGACGCCACCATCGGTCCATCTCCACTCTGCTGAACCACAGAATTAGCCTGCGATTCACCTGTAGTCTCCTCTCTCCCTCTGCCCCACCCGCCTCTGTGGCCAGGATTCATCTTTGTTTCTAAAGCACAGAGAGGGTCGTGCTACTCCCTTGCTGAAAAATGCACAGTGCCAAACATGCACGTGTTCAGACTTCACAGGACTGCACGCTAGAGGAAGAGGTGTGTGCACAGAAACTGCTAAAATACGAATGACGTTTTTATTTTCATTAACATCTGCATATTGGCTTTAGTTAAAATGACATCATGGCAAAATTTAATTCCCAGGTTTTTTTGTTTTGTTTTGTTTTGCTTTTTAAAACAAGGTCTCATTCATTAGTTCAGGCCGGTCTTAAACTCACTATGTAACCCAAGCTGGCCTCGAATTGGCAGAGTGCTGGGGTTACAGGTGTGCACCTCTACCACGCCCAGCTGACTTCCTGGTGCAGATCATCAAGCTCCAGTTATCCTGCGAGATGGTACTGCCGAGCAAGCTGGGAGTACATGGGAACTCACTGGGGTAATTTTGCAACTTTTACATGACTCTAAAACGCTTCCCCAACACAGTTGTGTTTTGTTTTGTTTTTTACCTCCCCGAAATGCAAGACTCCCTGACATACAAACTGATATTCAAACTCTCAATTGTGGAGTGGATTGTTGCATCACCGACAACCTGGCCGGGGACAACACGGGCAGATCGCATACCCTTGACACGGGCTCCGTTTTCACCCGGTGCTTGGGCGAGCCAAGGAGCTCCCGGCCACTGCTGTGGTCCCTGCTTCAGCTAGAATGTCCCCCACCCCGGTCCACCTGGTACCGTCCAGTCATCTTTGAAGAGTGAGGCACAATCCCTTCCTTCACCCGACCTTCCTAACCTCTAAACACAATGAATCCTGGCATCACAGAGAACCTAGTCCCAGCAGTGTACTAGCTCGTGGTTTTACTTCATAAAGAAAAGGATGGAAAGATGAAGAACGCCTGTAACTCCATCACTTTCCTGGGGGGAGGAAATACTAATACTTCCTCATCCATCATCTGATACTTCCTCTTCTCTCCCCTGACTTTCACCTCGATTCTCTGTTTCCAGAACTTTCTATTGGTCCCTGCTGGTTCCTAAGCCCCTCCAGTGGTGGGGGCAGCACTAACTTTTTACAGCCAGCATGACCTGGCACACAGTAAGCAGTATGTTAATTTTTGCTTTTAAAAAAAAAATTGCAGAGCTGGGGATAGAAACCAGGGCTTTATGCATGCCAGGCAAGCGCTATACCCCTGAGCTGCAGCCCAACCCTAAACTTTGCTGTTGGTGGGCAAAGTTTATCAACGCCTGGTACTACAGAGGCGGCAAGCCTGGGCCAGCTTTACCCTCGATTGTGAAAGCTGAACAAGGTTCTGCCTGAGACCAAAGTACTGTGAGGCAGCTACTTGTCACTCATCCCTGACTGCGTATGACCCACAGTTTAGGTTTTGGAAGTAAAGCGAATACTGAGACACTAACAAATGAGATTACTTCAAAACTTGGTGAGGCAGAAATTAGCAATGATCATCAAACCCAAACCCTTCCCCTAAATAACCAAAATCATAGACTTTCATATGTGCTTCTTAACCACAGCAAAAACACAACCAGAAAGCTATTTCCCTGATACGTTTGTTTATTTGCCAGGGAAATATTGATGTCCAGTTTTTAACAGATGTTATTTATATCAGAATCATAACAAAAGTGCCATCCATCTGCTTTGGCATCCAGAGAAAACATAATCCAACACGACAGTAAAAATGTGCACAGCCAAACTGAAATGGCACCGAAAGCAAAAATTGTTGGAAGTGGTTATCTCCGGACTGGGGAAGGGGATTAGCACTTGACTAAATTGGACAAAAATTGTGAGCAACACAAGATTCTGGCAGTTAAATCCAAATACTTGAGGAAATTCTCCTCCTCATCTGCTCTGTTATCAAGTGGGTTCTGTTCTGTTCTATTTGGGGACATACGCTATAAAGTCCCCTCTAAGGAGTCCCTCACGTGTCCATGCACACCTCAGTCACCTGCTGCCCGTCTTTACTTTTGGACAGTGGAAAATGCAAGGGCTTTGGAGTCAAGGAGCATGGGGTCAGATGGGCTCTGCTATCTACCGTGCAAACCTGCGAGAGGATTAACCTTCTCCGGACCGGTTTCCTTATTTGCAAACTAGAATAAAATCTCTCTTTGCAGCAGGTCTCCCCACCCAGCATCTAAGGTCCAGATCCATCCTGCTTTTGGAGATCTGCAGACACTGACGCTGAGTGCAAAAGTGCATAGGAAACGCTTCAGTGAGACAGCTGCTCACAGAGCAGGAGCGGCTACAATCACCGCTATCAAGGCTAGGGAAGGGCCAAGGCTCATGTTCACAGGTACCTGGCATGCATTATTTTCCAGGTGATGCGGATGGAACCCAGAGCCTTGTGCATGTTAGGCGAGCACTCTACCATTGAGTTATATGTAGTATGTGTGTGTATACGTGTGTGTGTGTTTGTGTATGTGTGAGTGTATATATATATATATATACATATATATATATATATATATATTTTTTTTTGAGTTATGGTCTTGCTAAGTTGCCCAGGCTGGCCTTGAACTTGCCGTTCTCCTGCCTCACCGCCACCCAGGTAGCTGGGATTACAGCTCTGCACCACCCTTCCTCGGCTAGCATTCACTACCTGGCAGTTCATACTATCCTCAGGTCCTAGGAATGTACAGATGGCCACATCAAGGCAGAACATGGGCAGGGAAACAATTACAGCCCAAGGAGCTATGTGATATCTCAGGGGACTAAGGGGAAATCACACAGAGCCAATCAACAATTGGCCATGAAACCCCTGTAGGATAGGACAGAGGCACCCGGAGTGCGGCGACAGTGAGGTGACCGTGGCTTAGGCACCCTCAGTGTCCAGGCAAGGCTTGAATAAGGTGGGTGCTCTGTGAATCACCCCTAAGTACATAGGCAAAGATGGAAACCAACCCAGGGGACAGGATAATGTCACTCGCAATGCCCAGGGGCAAACACTTTCAAACAGTGTTGCTGGAAACTTATTATTCACAAATTTTTAATTTCAAACACAATCGTGCACCTCGCTCCCAAACAGCAAGGACAGGAAGCCCACACCTTCACTCCCAGCCATGCTTCTAGACCCCTCCCAGCCTCCAGTGAACCCAGGAGAAGTTTCCCTTAGGCCAGTATTAGCAAAGCTTTATTGTTCTCCTGAGAAATTAAAAGGCCTTCTTTGCCTGGACCTCCCCCCGAAAGAAAATCCTTTCTTTGTAATTTTATTTTTCCCTGAGTTGGCAAAACGCTCACAGCTACATCTGCAGCTCGACATTTTTGGTCATCGTGGACAATCTGAGTATTCACCTTCCTCTGAAGTTGTTTTCCTATTCTGTGTTTTTCATGACTTACATTTCCATTTTACCACACTGTAGGTTTCTTATAGATTATCCCAAAGTGCTGGCAGGAGTTACAGAGCATATAAACATCAGAGAGTAGCAGGAAATTGATCAGGAACATGGGTTCTGTCACCAGGAGTCCTAGAGTAAAGGACACATTCTACCATTTGTCAGTTTTGCAAAGTTTTGTGTTCCTGAAAAGTGGGAATAGTAGCCAGCACAGAGGAGTGCGCCTGTAATCCTAGCACTCTGGGATTTAGCATCTCTGCAAGACTCTGACTTAAAATTTTAAAAGTTTTAAAAGGGTAGGTAATTTAGTTCAATGTGAATGCCCTGGGTTCATTCCCCAATACCGACCCCTCCACGAAACTGGAAATGGTAACTATACTTTTTCATAAGCAGGTTGTGAAGGATAAATAAAAACAGGTATGTACAGCTCCAAACTGTGCCAACAACACACTCAGTACTTAGTAAGTAGAAGCCGGTAGTAGCAATCATAGTAATAGCAGTAGTAAAACAAGACAAATGGAGCCGGGAATGGTGGCGCATGCCTGTAATCCCAGCACTCAGGAGGCTGAGGCAGGAGGGTGGTTGCAAGTTTGAGGCCAGCCTGGGCTACACAGTGAGCTCAAAGCCAGCCTGAACTGCATAGTGAGACCCTGTCTCAAAAAGACAAACAAAACAAAACAAAACAAGACAAGACAAATGGATGGAGAGAAAATAAATGACAAATGGCACCCAAAATAAACGAAAACAAAACAGTAGTGAGGTCAAAACCAAGAGAAAGAAGTGGGAAATGAAGGTCTTTCTACTAGAAGTGAGTTCTATTCTCATGATCTGTATTCATAGATTCTTCTCAAACTCTGCCCCTCCCTTTACACTGATCTTCCAAATGGTGAGGGCATCCTGGAGAGTATTATATTGAAAATAAATTAATATTTAAATACAACACTAATGCTTAAACCCATTGATACAATTGTGCAAGCCAATGGTTCACTTCCTGCCTTGTAGGTCCCCGGAGGGAGGGCCCCTGGCGCACGGGGAGCCATGCGGCCGTGAGCGCTGTTGCGCGCCAGCCTTCAGACTGGCCGCCGCTGCTCATTTGAGAACTATCATGACACAGAGAAACAATGACACAATTGGGCCACCATGCACCGGCTGCAGATGCCCACCCAAGGACGTGTGTGAATCATTCAAACATGGAAAAACCCCGGGGAATACATGCTATCCTACGGGCCACTTTTGCTCCTCCCATTGAGAACCAGAAAGGTCTAGAGTCAGCAGAGGAGCAACTGCTGAACAAGGACTCGGAGAACATGAGAATACAGACTAAGCCCGAGGGGTCAGAGGTCCTGTGGACTAGGGTTATGAGAGCCGCTCAGAAGCTGTAAACCAGGAGGATCTTGCATAATACATGCGGAGACTCACTGGAAGCCATTCTTCCCCTGACAGTACAGGCTGTGGTGGGGCCCGGGAGAAGTCTGCAACAGGATTCCTGCTGCCTGTGCTGACAGTTGGGGAGAGGACACTAACTGGTTGTGGGGTCCCAATGCGATGGGAGGCTGGAGAGAAAACGCTACAAAAAATGGCTTTGGCCCCAGATGGCTCACTTGATTTTTGACAACCTTTAGGCTGTAACTACTTGTTAAATCCTTCTTGTGTATCTCTGTCTTCCTGAGAAACCACTTCTAAGATACCAACATGTATTACAGCAGTCATTGATATTTTCCTACTAATCTATCCATAACTCTGTAATTTTTGTATTGTTCCTATCCTATTTCATAAATGGATGCATGTTTATTATTATGTGTTTCCTACAACAACCATTGAGAATACTTAATGATTATTCAATAGGTCACTCATGTATAGTTCTATTTATTTTCTTTCGAAGATACCTAAGTAGAGTACAACAACTATTGATAATCTCCTACCTCTTTTGTCTATAACTCACTATTATTTGTCTATTTGTTTTCCTGAAAAACTATCTTGTAGTTAACAATATGTGAAACAATAACCATTGATAATTTCCTACCACTTTGTCTGTAATTTGGTAAGCCCCCCCGATTATTGTTATCCTTCTTTTACTCTTTAAAATTAAAAAACAACAACAACAATTGAGCAAGCCAAGATGTGGGATACTTTTAGATAAATACAGAGTAAAACTTTGGACTGTAATTTGTTCTGTGGTTGTTCCACAAGACAAGCAAACATTTCTCATGAATTTTAACTTGATGCATGAGCCCTGTCTTGACATGACATTGCTCACACTGTCACACCGTCACCCTAAGCCAATGGTTCTCTCTTGCACTGCAATGTGTGAGCGATGTCTCTCAACAGTGGGAGCTTATGGAGGAGAGCTCATCTTCAGGGGAGGGGGAGAAAAAGGTGGAGGAATCCCTCACTTCAAATGGGATGAGGGAGATGTGTAAAATGTGTGAAACAGTGCAAAATGTTGTAGAAAAGTACCACACGATTAAGGCTGTAGCAGTGTAAGCAATGACTGTCTAATGACAATGCAATGCCACACTTCTGAGAAATATTCAAAAGCAAGCAAAAGCAAGTGTCATTGGATAGAGGCCTTGTTATAGCTGCATGAAAAGAAAGAGATTCCACTGAGCCATTAGAAAGCAGTGAGTCTGTCAGTGATAGTGAAAGTCGTCCCACACAGCAACCCTCCTCTCTCTTGTCTCCCTTGCGCCAGCTGTGAAGATTTTCAAAGGGAAGTGCAGGTTAATTTGTTTATTTTTCTTTATATTTTGCATGTTCTTTATTATTTTGCATTATACTACAGCATTGTAATCATTTTTATATGAATATTTTTGGATTGTAGAATGAATTGCCTGAGTTTCCATTATTTCTTAGGGGAAATTCCCTTTGACGTACAAGTGCTTTGGATTACAGGCATGTTTCTGGAAAGAATTATGCTTGTAAACCAAGGTTTTCACTCTACTTTCCAAAATGATCACTTGTGGCTTTTAAAGAAAGAAAGTGATTGGTGGCTTCTTTTGTTACAGTTTCTCATTGACATTAGGCAGCTTAGTTCTCAGTCCTGACAGAGAAAGGAGCTCTCCAGGAAACCTATCTGGAACTCTCAGCATCTGCTACCTTTCGACGGCCGCTCTTCATACACACCTGAGAAGAAGCTCTACTCAAGCGACTGCCTTGTTAATGCCAGATCCTTGGGGTGGGCAGACACCAGGATACTGGACATCTCTGAGGAGCTGGTTCTGTCTGCAGGTGCTGCTCTGCTGTGGGAATCCCAGTCTGTACGCTGCCTCAGAGACTTCTGTGCACAAGGAAGAAATGAGTGGTTAGAAGGAGGCAGGGAAAAAAGCAGACAAAATTGGAGATCAACGTATAGAGACGTGGGTATGCAATTTTTTTGTGGGTACTAGGAATCGAACTCAGGACCTCATGCTTGCAGGCCAGGTAAGCATTTCTTGACAAACATCTATAAGCAAGCGTAGGAACGAAGCTAGTATGGGAAGGGGAAGCACAGGAAATGAAAGTAGAACACTTGTCCTCCAAACTTGCAGGGAGGTTGGACGGGAGGCAAACACATCCACAGATAATCCCACTATGCCTGACTCACTTTAAAATCCCCAGAATTTATCTGAATAAACGTTTGCAGAATTGAAGGTAATGGATCAAAGAAAAAGATGAAGGAACTGCGGTGTGTAAATGTAGAATTTATTTACAGCATTTCTGTAAGTCCACCCCTTTAGGGGCACATACACAACCAAAGAAACACTACTACTCTTCCAGAAAACACACTGGAAGAAAAAAAATTTTCAGCAAAAAGGAAAAAAGAGTGGAGGGGTGGTTTGGACTACTGTCTCAAGTAAGCCTGAAAACACAGAACGGTTCGGAGGTGTTTCCAAAGAAGTTTCTGAGAGAGACAGGGATAACCGTGTAATACCAGGGAGTAAGGTGTAAAAGAGCAGAGATTTTCCTATGAGTCAGAGTGAGTCTGAATTCTGGCTTTGCAACTTGCCAGTCGTGTGACAACAGACAAGCCCCGTCACCCCGCAGCCTTCCAGTCTTTGTCTGTAAGTGGGGCTGATGATATTCAAGAGAGTGCTGTGGGTCACGGTCAAGTATGGGGCATGAGGTACTTTGTAAACCGGAGAGGTCCGAGGCACACATTTCCCATCTGCCCATCACTGGAATTCTGGGAGGAGGAAGAGGTCATTATTTTCGACGTTGTTTATATTGTCGCTTTCCCAAGTACTGTTAAGCTCCATAGGAACCAGGAAGGCACTAGGCACAGTAGCCCCCGGGCCCAAGGTGCAGAGGCTCCAGAACCGTGTTGGGTAAACGGATCCCCGCCCCTGAGACCCTGGGATGGGCTGCAGCGCTGGGCGGTCTTAGGGCTGCAGGACCCTCCAAGCAGCCTGGCCGGCCCCTCCTCGGCCCTTGGGCTTGCGCGCCGCCGCCCCGAACGCGCGCGGGGGCCGTGCGCCGAAGCCACTGTCGCCTTACCCCGGCCCCGGCTCAGAGTCTCGGCCTCGCTCGACCTACACCTGCGCGCGGACCCGTAGCCTGGGCCTCGGAGGCCCAGCCCATTTCGGTCTCCAGGACGCTGTTGCCCCAGCGACGAGCTCACCCGCCGATTGGACACCAGCTCTCCGCCCTGAAAATAAGCGGGGCTGCCATTGGCCAAGTCGAAGACAGAGTTGGGCGGAAAGAGGCGGGGCCTAGACAGCGGTTCCGCCCCTGGAGGAACTTCCGCTGCAAGCCCTTCCAATGGTGAGCGGGACCCAGCAACTAACGTCATGGCAGCGGGCTTCTGTTACGCGGCGGGCCTTCTCTCCAGCTGAGTTCTGGTTCCAACAAACTCCTTACGGCCATGTGGCCTGGGCAGAGCCAGTGTCTGCAGAAAACTAAGCATAACCAGCGTGGTGGCTCACACCAGCATCCTGGGTGGCTGAGGCAAGAGGATCGCAAGTCCAAGTCCAGCGTTTGTTTTATTGAGACAGGGTCTCGCTATGCAGTTCAGGCTGGCCTTGAGCTCACTTTGTAGGCCAGGCTGGCCTCGAACTGCAACGATTCTCCTGCCTCAGCCTCCCGAGTGCTGGGATTACAGGCATGCGCCACCACGCCCGGCAAGTTCAGCGTTTGCAACTTCACAAAACCCTGTGTCAAAATGAAAAAGGGCCAGGGATGTAGCTCAGTGCAGAGGCTCTGGGTTCAGATCCCATTACCATGAGAAGAAACCTAAAAACCACAACGTGCCCACTTGATTGGGCCCACTTAAGATGAACGGAATGATGTAAAGCCCCGACCACGTGCTGGGCCTTCCATGAATTCTCCAGCGGGTGGCGATTTCCGCTTGCTCCCTGAGCGGGTGTGTCTAATTGTGTGCTAAAGAAGACAGTCCCGTGAAGCCAGGAACGGTGCGTAGCCGGGCACTGTCCTCCACCTCAGCTGGTGCGGATGGATATTGGCTAAATGAGTGGAGTATCGCAAGAGTCACAGGGCCCCGTGGGAGCCCGACGAGCCTTATCAGGGATCCTAATAGTAGTTACAGGCGCTGACTCTGTGGAGCAAATGCCTTTGCCAGAACCTGAGTAGTTACATGTCAGCTTCACAGCCGCCTTCTCTTGAGATTTTTGCTTATGTGCCTAGCAGTTCTCTGGATGCGTGGGGACCTCAGGGGAGGTCCTCGGCTCCTTTCCATGCAGTACTTTGATGCAATCAAAATTAATTTCATAATAATGCTAAAGCATTCCCTTTTCACTCTTATCCTCTCAGAAGTATGTGGGGTGGTTCTGCAGAAGCTCAGTGTGGTACTGCAATGGACTAAAGGTAAAACGAGATATGAGAAACCAGCTGTTTTGAAAGGCATGGTGGTGCACACCTGTAATCCCAGCACTGGAGAGGCTGAGGCAGGAGGATGTGGCGAGTTCGAGGCCAGCCTGAGCTACAAAGTGAGCTCAAGGCCAGCTTGAACTGCACAGCGAGACCCTATCTCAAAAAGACAAAAAAAAAAAAAAAAAAAAAAAAAGAAAGAAAGAAAGAGAAAAGAAAAGAAAAAAGACACCAGCTATCTTCTAAGCCAGATATTGAAGAGATTTGCAACAATCTTTTCAGTAAATTTTTTTGTTTTGCAAAGTATAATTTTTCATTAAAATTGTATTAGTTCTACCTAATCATTTTATTGATTTTCTAATCTGATAAATACTGATAGTTTTAACCAACATAAGCAAGCATTCTTTGGCATCCTCAGTACTTTTTAAAGCAATAAAAAGAACTCTGAGGGCAGAAAGTTTGAGATCAAAGCGCTTAGAGTATTCCCTCTGTTGTAGTCAACAATCTCATTCTTTCCCTGTTCTCTGGAAACATGCTCTAGTATCTTGCATCTTTTTAAAGCAAGTTCTATTTCCAACCCATTTCTGGGCCCTGTTTCCCTGCTTTACAGTAGAGCTGTCCATTCGTGCTGCCTTTCTGTTCCCGTTCACCAGCATGCCAGACACACACTGCCGTCCCTGCAGCACCTGGGCCTCTCCATAAATACCCACATTTCACCCACACATCACCTCCCCGCTCCGAAGCATCCAACCCAGTCGACCCCTCCTTCCCATCCAGAACACACTCCCATTGGCTTCACTGACACCACACCGACTATTCAGTTCTCAGGGCCCACAGGTGCTTTCCCCTTCTTCGTGACCCCTGGGTAGTAAGATCTCTTTGCCTCTGCCCTAGGTTACACTCTTGCCCTCATTGCCAGCCTTGACTCCTCCACTTGAATGGGTTGGAGACCATGAAGGCTCATAGCTTGATCCCTCACTCTACCATTTCAAAACACAGCATCACTCAAATTAGGGTGCCTTGTTGTTACCCTGTAATGATCACTGCTTCACCCTCCACGTGTAATTCAGTAGGCTTGCTGCTTCTAATGCCACAACACCTCGGCCATCAGCAGTCTCACTCGTCCATGCTATCCTGCCCATTGCCACACCAGCACTGCCCTGCACTAAAATATTTTTTCTTGTGATTGAACTTTTGCCCTGAGCTACCTCCTCAGCCCTTTTTTACATTTTATTTTGTGACAGAGTGTTGCTAAGGGATGAGTTCAAATGTATGATCCTCCTGCCTCATCCTCCCAGCGTGCTGGGATTATAAATGTACACCACCTCACCCTGCTGGGACCACTCAATATCTCATTTGCCTCCCGTGACCATAAAGGGCCACAAAGCACAAGAGCCAGCTTGCAGAGAGGCTCCTGCTGGTCAGTCTGATAGCTTTCTTCCTAAGCCTCCCTCCTGGCTTATCCACAGCTGGCATCTCTGTCCTCAGCAGGTCTTGCGTGTCCCGATCTACCCTTCTCATGACGCTGGTCAGATGGGAGCAGGGGCAACCCTGTGACCTCTTTTTAACTGATTTACCTTCTTAAAGGCCTCTCTCTAAGGCTGGTCACATTCTGAAGGAGACACTTGGGATTAGGCGGAGGTGCAATTCAGCCCATAACTGGCACGAGGGTGTTCTTTATTGTTATCCTTGAAACTCTTTTTGAAAGTTTGAATTTTTTCCTAAGTAAAAGATGAGAAAAAAAATCTGCGGATTTCCTGTACAGCACTTATTTGCAGTTACTTATTTTGTTTACAAATCCACTCTCCTCGTGTCAGTACCACACTGCCTGCATTACGGTTACCTGGTAGGACGCCTGCCTCCAAGGTTTCAGCTGTGTTGTGCTTCAGTATCGCCTGGCATGTTCTCGATCTTTTCATTTTCCTAAGTGTTTTAAAATCAGTACGTGAAGCTTGACATCAGTAACAGCAAAGCTTGCACCGAATTTATGAGACAACTGACATCTTTACAATATTGATTTTACAATCCCTCAATATCATGCATCTCTCCATTTAGGTTGGCCAATTTTTCTTAACAATATTTAGTTGGGGGCTTTGTTAAATCTTTCGTAGGTTATTTATATCCGTTGTAAATTGTGTTTTTCATAACAAGTAATTTACTTCTTTTTATTGTGATAAAATATATAAACAAAGTTTGCCAATGCAGCCACTTTAAGTATACAAATCAGTGACATGAATTACATTTACAGTTTGTGCAACCATCACTACTGTCTAGTTTCAAGACTTTTTTTTTTGTCTTTTTGAGACAAGGTCTTGCTATGCAGTTCAGGCTGGCCTTGAGTTCACTCTGTAGCCCCGGCTGGTCTTGAACTCGCAACAATCCTCCTGCCTCAGCCTCCCGAGTGCTGGGATTACAGGCGTGCGCCACCACACCTGGCAAGATTTTTCTTTGCAATGAACAGAAAATCTGTACCCATTAAATAATAACTCCCATTTCTCTCCCCTTATGCCATCTAATCTACTTTCCCTATGAATTACTGGTTGGGGAGAGTCCATATAAGTGGAATCAAACTATTTTTCCTTTTGTGCCTGGTTTATGTCACTGTTATCTAGGTTACTTCGTGTTATAGTATGTATCAGTCTATCACTTGGAATGGCTGAATAATACTCCACCGAGAGTATATGGCTGATTCTAAGATATGCCAGGATTTGTTTAAGGAGGCCGGGTAGATATGCCAATGCAGAAATGACTCATAAAGGAAGAAGTCCTTAGAAACAAGAGTCTGTCACCAGGGCCATACCAGGAAGCTGCAGGGTTGATGATGAAGTGAATGAGGAGAATATGAGGGTGAGAGCATTTATCGGGGTTTCTACTAGAACGGGAAGTTGAGAGCCTCAGCTTTGGCTAACGTCACTCAGTGACACGGGCTGTGGCGCTTGGGGACTGTCTCCAGCAGCCAGTGCCTGGCCCAGGGGTCAGTGGGAAGAGGGAAACTGGCCTGACCGTGAGAGTTCAATAAAGGATGTAGCACGGGCTAATGGGCTTTGGATTGGGTGGCTTTCATCTGAAAACTGGACTTGTAACATGGGCTGTTTCTGCTGTGTTAGAAAGGCCCCAGGATGGCAAAGCACCAGGAAATACAGAAAATAAAAACATGGAAACGTATATGTGCTCTTTACCCACTCAGCTGTTGACAGATCCTGGTGTTGTTTCCACCTTTGAGCTACAGTCAATATTGCTTCCATGGACACTGACATGTCAGTGCCTGAGATCTGCTTTTATTTCTTAATTCTAATTATTATTTTAAAATTTATTTTAGCTTTTTTGACAAGGTCTCAATTATGTAGGCCAGGCGGGTCTTGAACTAGAAATCCTCCTGCTCCAGCCTCTCAGATAGGCTTACAGGTATGCACCTCCATACCCTGCTTTTTAGTTCTTTGGGGCGTAGAACTGGAAGTGGAATTGCTGGGCCATGCAGTTCTAAACTTCACTCTGTGGAGCTGATAAGCTGCTCCCCCAGCAGCTGCCTCTGTCCACACCGGCACTCTATGAGGGTTCCGATTGCCCCACATCCTCACCAGCACTCATTTTCTAGGATTTTGGCTTCAAGTTTTTGTTCAGGGTGAAGTGGTCCTCACTGTGGTTTAGGTTTTCATTTCCCCATGGTTAATGAGGTTGGGCATCTTTTCATACACTTCTTGGTTGTTTGGATATCTTCCTCGGAAACACCCATTCAAGTCCATTGCCCATTTTCCAGTTAGGTTCTTGGCCCTTTAATTGAACTACAGGCCTTCTCTACATACTCTGGGTATTAAGCCTGTATGGACTGTATGAGTCATTGTGGAGGATCACCTGGAGGACTGTGCTTGAAAGAAGAGCAATTGTCCCCACTGTAGCTGAACCTGGCCCTGTTTGCATGTACTCATACGTACGGAGCTGGCTAGGACTTTTCCTTATCCCTTCAATCGGCCTTAAGGAATGCAAATGGGTCCAGCAGAGGTACAGTCTTTGAAGCAAGGTGACAGGTCAGTGTTGCCCCGCCCCATAGCTCCCAAGAAGCGTGTGTGAGCCGGGTGGGATGGAGAGCCCTGCTCCACGCTGTGGGCTGGGATTGAGCCTCAAGATAGAGGCTCTGACTTCCCAGGGCATAAAAGATCACACATCAGAGCTGAAGCACCAAGCCCAAAACATTAGATACTATCTCAGTTGTGTTATGCAGATTACTCTTTCTGCACATCCTTCTCTCTGCGTGTTGCAGAGGTGATTTCAGGCCTCTACCTAGCCCGGCTCACAGCGCTCACGGACTTTCACTATTCTCACAGTCACTCATCCTCAAGCCACTCCCTTCTTCACAAATTAATAAAATGCAGGTTCAGCCCTAGGTCAAAGCCTGTGTTCCAGTTAGCCATCACTGTGGCTGGACTTAGGACCCCCTCGGTCCCCACCATCTTGGATATATAATTGTGCCTTTACTTATGCTATGCTTGCACTGGAAGTGGTGGATTGGAATTAATTTGCTAGAATTCCAATGGCTTTCCCTTGAGATGAGAGATATAAACTGCCCAGACCTCAGTGAGGACTGGCAAGGGCTCTCTATAAGGTGTAAACATTTTCTCCCACTCTTTTCACTCCTGAAGGTTATACAGTAATTTTTAAAGTTTCCTTTTCTACTTCAGTTACTATTATATCGGAACATAACCGATTCTATATAATGACTTTATACCCAATGACTGATAATTTCATTAAGTCTAACAACAAGCTTCTGTATTTTTGACTTGCCCAATCTTGACATTTGCAAACACTTTTTAAATTTTACACTACTTAAGTTTTAATTCTTGTCCTTGCCTGGCTGCACTAAGATCTCCAGCACAGTACTGAACAGTGGGGAGAACCAAC
The DNA here is from genome assembly GCF_000276665.1 of Chinchilla lanigera. Taxonomy (NCBI): domain Eukaryota; kingdom Metazoa; phylum Chordata; class Mammalia; order Rodentia; family Chinchillidae; genus Chinchilla; species Chinchilla lanigera. The sequence goes on from NW_004955413.1 coordinate 28,789,586, forward strand.
ACCCGTGTCTCCTTCCCATGCTTCCAATATTTCATGTAACATATAACATAAGAGTGACTGAAAAATATGGTGAATGTTTAAAGATACTCATCCCATCCTTGCCACTTTGGGGAGTTCTGAAGTCCTCCTTCATTAGCGTCTTTACTTAGAAGGTGTGACTAAAAATAAAGGAAATCCTGTTGCTGAGGGTCTTTCAACAGAAAACAGGGCCAGGTCTTTACAACTTTCTTGTAAAGACATGGCGCTGTGTCTTCATCCACCTTGTCCCTTGGATCCGGCACTATGTGGTGTCTGGTTCTTCCCCAAAGTCAAGATGACCATGAAAGGAAAACATCTTGAGTTGATCCAGGACATTGAGGCAGCCATGTAAAAGTGTATATAAAGACACTCAAGAAAGAGGACTTCCAGAACTGCTTCAAAAAGTGGCAAGCACAAGGGGATAAGTGTGTTTGAAGTGGGCCACGGGGGGTGGTGGTGGTGGTGGTGGTGGATATTTTCAGGTGAATTAATGGTAACATTTTTTACTTGAATGTTTTTAAATTTAAATACACTGTATTTCCAGGTGTGGCACACACCTGTAGTCTCAGCACTCAAGAGATTAAAGCAGGACTGTCATGAATTTAAGGCAGACTGGGCTACATAGTGAGTTCCAGGCTGAACTGAATTAAAAAGTAAGACCCCATCTTAAAAATAAAATAAATAAATAAACAAAAACTGTATTTTTCCATCACAACTTGTACAATATTTCCTTTGGAGTCTGACGGCTTTGTTTGTTTGTGTAGGTATCTATCACCAGACTGAAGAAGTTTCCTACTAGTCCTAATTCACTTGGAATTTTTTTTTAAGAAGTTTTTAATTCTACCCATTTTTTCTATACTTACTGAAATGATCTAATGGTCTTTCTTTTCCATTCTCTTAATGTGATGAAGTCTTACTGTTGAAACTAGTTTGAATTCCTAGAATAACTACTTTTTTATGTATCATTGGATTAAATTAGCTAACATTGTTTGGGATGCCTATCCAATATTAATGATGTCCTAGATGCCCACAGCCACACTCACTCATTTATGTATCACCTATGGCTGTGCTTTGAGACTTGCCCTGGCATGGTACAGAAATGGAAGCAAGAACTATATAACCCACAAAGCCCAAAGAATTTACTCTTGGGCCTTTTGCAGGAAAAAATTAGTGTGGTCTTAGTCTATTTTCAAGGGAAAGACTGACTAGTATCTTCCTATTCTTGTAACATCCTCATCAGATTTTAGTATTAAGGTTATTCTGATCTACCAGAATACATTTGGGAATGCTTCCATTTTTTTCTTCTCTCAGAATTTGTGTAACATTTGTGTGTCTTCTTTAAAGGTTTGAAAAGCTTGAAGACACTTGGTCCTGGAGTTTTCTTCATGGGAGGTTTTTAATAATTGGTTCAATATGCGTGTTAGTTATAGGACTACTCAGATTTTCTATTTTTTCTTGTGTCAAGTTTGGTAAGTTGAGCGTTATGGCTTGTGTGTAGATGTCCCCCAAGGCCTTATGCAGTCATAGGTGGGGCTTTTTCAGAGGTGGCTGGATCTGGAGTGTGTGATCCTGGGATTGATTCATGGTGCAATGCTAGGATAAAGGGCACTAGAAATATCCTGCCCACCCTAAGTATCCTGGTAAGATGTAAGGGATAGAAAGAACTGTGGTCAACCCTTGTTACCTTGCTACCTTCTGCATGCCATTAACTCTTTCTCCTTTGCAATGCCTGTCTCCCATGCCACCCTGCCTTGGAGTTAGCTGATGATAGACTGAAACCTCTACAAACTGTGAGGTAAATAAACTTTCCTTCCTTTAATTTTGGGTGTCAGGTGTTTTGTCTCAGCAAGAAGAGAAAAGTAGCTAAAACACAGATTTCTGAAGATTTTGTGTTTCATCTTGGTTGTCAAACATATTGATGTAACATTGTTTTTCATACTCTCTTGGTCATTGTCAATTATAGCAACTGGGATGACCAACTCTCCCGTTTGCCAGGACATGGAAGTTTCCCTGGAACATAAGTCCTTTAGTGCTAAGACCAGGACAAGTCCGGGAAAACCAGATCATCCTCACTAGATTCATAGTGATATCTTTTTTTTCCTTCCTGTTAATGATTTATCAATTTTATTAGATTCTTTGAAAATACTGAGCTTTCAAGTAAAGTGCTTGTTCATTTTCACATCATTGATTTCTGATATTATTTCCTTCTTTCTTTCTTTTAGGCATAATTTTCAACTCTCTTCCTAGCATAACGATATGAATATTGAAATAACTGGCTTTCAGACTTTCTTGTTTTCTAAGACATGTGATTAAGGCTATAAATTCCCCTCTATGCCTGATTGTGGCTGCATTCCCTGCATCCTGATATGATAGGCTGTCTTTCAGCACTCTGCTCAACATCTTAATTTCCACTGGAATAGCTTTTATGACCTATGCATGGTTGTACAGAACTGTGTTCATTTACGAACATTTGGGGAATTTCCCAGCTATATTATTGTTCTGGACATCTAGCTTAAGTCCGACGTGGTCAAGGAACACATAAATAAGATTTCAATCTGTTGAAATTTCTTGAGACTTACGTTATGACTCTCCATATAGTCAATTTTGGTAAATGTTCTATGTGCACTTGAAAATAATGTGTGTGTGTTTTGCAGGTTTTTAAAAGTATTTTTAAAATTAGCTTAAGCTTGTCAATTTTTTTGTTAAAATTTCCATCTCTTAATTTTTTGTGGTTGTTGTTTGTTCTTTTTGTTTCCAGGAAAGATGAGTGGATAAATTTTATTTTGTGTAGGACTGCTGGCAAGGAATTAACTTTTTATTCATCTGAAAATGTGTAAATTCACCTTGCTTCTTAAAGGATATTTTTGCTTAGTATAAGATTCTAGGTGGACAATTACTTTTGTTCAGTATTTTATTTTATTTTATTTTTGTCTTTTTGAGACAGAGTCTTGCTATGCAGTTCAGGCTGGCCTTGAGCTCACTTTGTAGCCCAGGCTGGTCTCAAAATCGCAACAGTCCTCCTGCCTCAGCCTCCCAAGTGCTGGGACTACAGGCGTGCGCCACCATGCCTGGCCTATTTTATATTTTTTGAGGCAGGGTCTTGCTTTATAGTTCAGGCCTTGAACTTACCATGCACTCCAGGCTGTTCTCCATGAGGTCAGTTAATTATAGTCTGACTTTTATCTTTTCTGTTGCAAGGATAAAATTCTTTGTAACTGTTATTCTTTTGGAAGTATGTGTCTGTCTCTTCTCTGGAAATTTCAAACATATCCCTAGGTGCATTTTCTATTGTCTTTTCTCACTTGGGTTTGAATACGTGGTTTAATATCTTTCATCAGTATTAGAAAACTCTCACCCACTTTCCTCAAATATTTTTTCCCATTTTCTCTTTCTGTGACTGAGTTATAGGACCTAGTAGTATAACATTAGGACAGTTTTGAAAATACAAAATCCTGCAGCTGTTTCTAATTTCCAGGATTATCTCACTGTTTTATTAAAATATACTTTAGAAGATCTAGTTAACATAACGTCTAACCAGGTGTAGTGGCGCATGCCTGTAATCCCAGCACTGGGAGGCTGAGGCAGGAGGATCACTGCAAGTTCAAGGCCAGCCTGGGCTACATAATGAGTTCAAAGCCAGCCTGCACTATAAAGCAAGACTTTGTCTCAGAAAAACAAAAAAATAAATAAAATAAAATAATGTTTAATGCATCCACAGAACAAGAAGGCCCTAGTGCTTTGGCCCCGGGGCTTGACCAAATGTGTGTTCATCAGCCCTCTCCTCCCGTCCACTCTTTCCTCTCCAGGTTCATCTGCTCCCCCAGGTCAAAGCCTGCAATAGGTGAGGTAATTTGTTACTAAAAGTAAGGAACTAACAAACGGACCACTGCGTGACAGTCTTTGAAAGCGTTCTAGTTTTTAGTGGCCATCTTCTGAGGAGTAATTTCAGCTCTGCCTGAAGTCCGGCTGTGGGAGCAAACGCAGCATTCCAGGGTGAACATAATCAATGTCTCTGGAGTCAGCCGAGATGCCAGTGCATGGGACTGGGTCCATGCAGCTAAAAACTGGATGAATCCAAACCCTCGTTTGTTTCCTTGGACGGCAGGATGGACGGTTCCCTCCACATATAGCCGACCCCGTTACTGCCCATTTTGCTTTCCCTCAGTTAACCACGGTCAACTGTGGCCCAAACATACTCCACAGAAGATCCCAGAGATAAACCATTCCTAAGGTTCTCATTGCGCACTGTTCTGAGAGTTGGTGACCGAGCCTGACCCCTTCCCAGTCCCAGATGTGAATCGTCCCTCTGGCTAGTGAATCCACACCGTGGACCCTGCCCACCTGTCCGTCGCTCAGTCCTCGCCTTGGTTGTTAGATCGACTGCTAGATCGACTGCTGCGGTCTCTCAAGCGGCCCTTCCACGGTAGCACGGCACCACCCCGCCCCACCGAGCCACCCACCTCACTCACCCCACTTCCCACACGGACACAGCAATGTCTCCTCAGCCCATGGAGAAGGTGGTGAGTACAACACCGTCTGGGGCTCTGAGAGGGGAGAGCAGAGCCACGCGGCTTTTAGGACGGTGCATTGTTAATACTGTCCTGTGACTAGCTAGTGTCAGTTTCTTTATGATGCCTAATTTTCAAATCACACTTTCACACTCTGGTTTCTCTTCAGACCGTATAAATCCCTCACCTTTTTAAAAATCACGCTTTCTCCACGGGTCTGCACGTGTAAGAAAGACATGGCCTTCTAGAGGGGTCCAGCGGATCCTCATTATCCTCATTTCTAAGACCCCACGGGGTGTCTTAGAAAGCAGCCCTGAGGAGGAGGGGAGGTGACTGTATTTAAATGACTGACTAGGCCAGTCTGTCATGAGGTCTGTCCGTAGTTCTTCTTTTTTATTCTTTTTTAAAGAGCATCTTTATTCCAAAGTGCTCTCCCTGCTCTCAGAGGTTTCTTACTTCCTTGGGAACAGATAATTTATTACTCAGAAGAACCTAAATTCTCCTCGAAAGGTAATGTCTGCTGGAGTAGATGTGATCTTTGTTCAACTAAGAGCAGAGCGCTGTCACGGGGCAGTGGCCCAGGAGCATTTTGTGGGAGACAGCTATCTCCTCTGGAAAAGTTTCCCAGTGGAGGGATGGCCCGACGGTTCTGTTTTCAGCAGGGCTGAGCCTGGATTTGGGGGTGTGCTTGCTACCTCCTCCACCATGCCCTTTTACACCTCATAAACGACAAAGTGTGACACTCACCAAGCAGGAAGGGTCACATCTCCCCCGCTTCTACCGTCACATAGATCTGCTGTTCAAGACCTTAGGTGAAGGTCTGGAAAACAAACCAGGGAGAACTGGAGAAAATATTTTTATACTTAGGATACCCAACAGATCGCTCATCCCCTCGGCAAGCGAGAAGAAACTCTGGGATCGTGCAGGGCTGCTGGCAGTAATCCTCCGGCCACCCAGCGGATCTGACGACTCCGAGTCGCATCCCGCTTCTGTTCACCAAGGTGGGGCTGGCCTGATCTCAGTCCCCGAAAGAGCTTGTGAATGGAGATTCAGGCAGGACCTGACCCAGTCCTGGGAAGTCTCACACTGTTTCCTACCATGCCTAGGAATAAAGGAACGAAGGACACACGCGTGACCTGCATGTGCCACTGCCCCCTGGACACTGTCCTTCCGGCCACCTCACACAGCAGAGCCAAGCCTCTCCTCGGCTGTGCTTAGGAGAACAGACATGAAAATACCTGAGACATACGTAGGTCTCTTGGAGAAGGTACTGCGGTAACTTTCTCCTTACTAAAAGAGATGCTCTCTGCCTCCCTCCCTCCATCCCTCCCTCCCCGGGTATTTACCTTGACAGATGATACAGCTACTCGTTCAATCAGGCAGAAACGAAATTGCACATTTTAAACACTGTCACTACAAAGAATTGATTATCACTTGTAAGCAGGGGGCCATTTTCGCGTCTATTTCAGGATCTGGGGTTGAGGAAGACTTAACTCGGGCGTAGGGAGTACTTGGCATGCCCCTCCCCCACAATGTCCTCGCCCACCATCCAGCTCCTCGTTCCCTTTAATGGTTGCCGGTTGTCTCCTTTCACGGAAGTGGGAAGCAAATCTGTTTGTCTTGCTCCCGAAAAAGATTCCACAGCACAGAACGCTGGTGTTTAGAATCGTCATGCGTCCTTCTGGCGCACACTAAACTGCTGCAACCTTGCGGGAATGGTGCTCCCTCTGGGATAAAGCAGCCATAAGAAAAGAACCATTTCATGTCTCCTACGCCCGCGCGGCCAGCAAACCCTGGCAACCACAGCAGTTCTCTTTGCTAAAAGCTCGGGCCTTGCAGCAGCTTGTAATTAGTGTTGTTTAGCATTTCATTTGCCTTTAGTTGGGTAACAAGCACTTACTGATGACTTTTAGGAGTGGAGCACTGCGCTAAGCACAGCGTGGGGACAGGGACAGACTCTGCTCAGTGACCCCTTGGGAATGGAAAGCCTCCTTCACAAGCACGAGGAACGCGTGGAAGCCGCAGCCCGCTGCGGAGATTCTCATCCCTTCACAATGAGGTTCTGGTTCTGGTGCAGACCACTGCAGGGACATGCTGCCAGACGGCGTCACGATGGAAGTGGGGACATACCCGTCACCAGTTCTCTGGGCTGAGGCCACCCTTTCCCCCTTCTAGAGTCCCAGAGCGGTGGGGACAGAGGACAGTGGTAGCCACCAGCCATTGGAAGTCAGCCTGTCCACCATATTTGGCAACGCTCCTGAGGTCTTAGCTTAAAATGGAAGCCTTGGTGAGAAGAAAACTGGGGGGTGGGGGGTGCAGATCTACTCAGAGTGGGGGTTGTGTCTAAGGTCCGTGTGGGGCAGGGGTGGACGTGGACAGGCGTCACTTAGAAATGGAGGGGTGGGGACACCTCCGGTGAGAGCACACTCTTAGCATTGGGAAGTCCTGGGTTCAATCCCCAGCTTGAAGCGTACACAGCAGGAGGTGTGCAAGGGTGCACAGACCTTCCAGGTTGGGGAGCAGGGTGTTGGAGGCGAAGGACAGGGTTGTGAAGTGGGCGGTGCGGGCCCTCGTGGTGAGCAGAAAACTGCCTGCTCTGGGGTCGGGGATACAGGCAGCAGAACATGGCCACGGGACCAGGCCTGCCGGATCCGGAGGGCGGTGGGGTGTGCCAGTGGTCTCCAAGGTTGTTCTGTGCTACCCCTTAACCCCAAAGAAAGTGAAAGAGACATGGCCCTGGGGTGCCCGAGCTTTCTGAGCAGACACTATGTCCCAGGTAAGACCGGCAGGTGCAGTATCAACCCGAAGTGGACCTTGCAGCGCTGGGACCCTGTGCTCTGCTCAGGGCCTGAATCAGTGGAAGCTGGGCTCAGCCAGGGACCGGCGTCCAGGATGGGTGCCGCATACATGGGCACGGAGGGTGAGCCAGTGGGTCGGAGCAGAGATGGGCTCCGGGCTGCAAACTGTGTCTGACACGATTTCTCCTGCCCGCTGGAAACACAGTGTACCAGACTGTAGCACAGAACCGGGACGCAGGAACACCAGGGAGGGATGATTTCAGTCTCCCACTGAAGCCTTCCTTCTGAGGCTGCACGGACTGGAGACAAACCCTGCGGCTCTGAAGGCGCCTCCCTTCTGCAGGGACGGCCCTGCTCAGGTCCTACCACACTTCCGGCCCCAGCTGGTGCGGGTGCACACATACATAAAGACAACAACCTCAGAAAAAGAAGACACATTTCCGGGCCAGCTTTTATTTTTGTGCATCCTCAGGATTTTCAACCTTGCTGTGCACAGCTGCATGGACTCCTCTCCTCCGGGGCCAGAGGCAGACTTCAGGGCTGCAGCTGACTCCGGCCCCAAGGCTGTGACTCACACCGTCTGCCACACAGGCCTGGCGAGGCTTCCGTGGCCGGCCTTCCTGCTGGCCCTGTCCCTCCCCGGCCACACGGTCACCATCTCCCTCCCCACCAGCTGCTCTCGGGAGCGGGGTCCAGGGACAGTCTGACCACAGTCACAGAAGGCTCCAGCACACAGGATTTTATTTTATTTTATTTTATTTTTTAAAGTTCTTTTTTAGTTTTTTAAATTATTATTATTTTAAAGAGTAAATGAAGGATAACATAGTAATAGGGGGCTTACTGAATTACAGACAGTGGTAGGAAATCATCAATGGTTGTCGTTCTACACACACGGGATTTTAGAACACCAGGCGTGAGACTATTTCCCCCTGGATAAAGAGCGCCCCCTCATGGCCCCAGATACGGTGGCAGAGCCAAGACTTGGAGCGGGAGGCGCACGGAGAGGAAGCGCTTCTTCTCGGTGGTGCACCCACCTCCCCCGTGGGTGCCCGTCCCCCTGGCTCAGTCTCCTGTGCTGTCCCCCGCCTTCCTGGTCTCCCTGGTGGCCGCGGAGGTGGAGTTTCCATGGGGCAGCGCAGTGTGCCACTGGACACACGAGGACACCTCCTTGGTCACAAAGGACCGCACAGCTGAGACTCGGGAACCCGCCCCGTGAAGCCTTCCCTTGGCAAACCCCAGGGCCACAGGGACAGGGCTGGTGAGAGTACCGGGGGTGGGGGGAGCCAGGGCCTCTGCTCCCCACCAGCCTCCTCCTACAGAGATGTGGGTGCCAGTGAGAGCACACCCCAGGGACGGGCCATCCGCACGCTGGCAGGGACCAGAACCCGACCCTGGGTGGTGAAGGAGCAGAGGCTGGGGCGTGCCCAGCCCGGCCTGGGAAAAGGCCCACAGCACAGTGCCTGCTTCGGGTGCTGCCATCCACAGGGGGAGACAGCTGCGGAACGGTGGGGGCTGCGAAGAGGGCAAGGCAGGCATGGTGGGGAACACGAACCCCACCCCAAGCGCTTCCTCTCCCCGCACCTCTCCCTGCATGGCTGGGTGGCACGCAGGGCTGAGGGCAGCCGGGGGGGTCGGGGGGGGCAGTGGGCTGGGTATGCAGGGGCCAGGGAGGCCACAGGGGCCAGGGAGGCCACAGCGGCAGGGCCCGCCCAAGGCGTCACACAATGAAGCGGGAAGGATGGTACAGAGCGGGGAGGCACGGCTGAGTGCAGAGCGGGACTGGTGCTCTGGAGTCCACACCGGAGGCCTCCTCCACCCACCGGAAACAGCGCTGGGCAGTGGAGCACCCACTCACACACACATCCAGACAGGGCTGCCCGCAGGGCGCCTGTCCCTGACCAACGTCCTTCAGCAGGGCGCGGGTCCCCCCCCCCACATCTCTCAACCACGGAAAGAGCCGGCAACACTACTGTGGCCACGAGGGGGCGAGGGGTTTGTAGATTCCCGGGCTCCCGAAAGCCTCTCGCTGGCTGCGCAGGGCATACATCACCGCCATCGTGTGCACCATGGCGCTGGGCCGGAGGCGCTGAGCGACTTAGATGCTGCCAGCCCTGCCACGTGCCGACCCCCCAAAGGCCGGGCTCCAAATGGCCAAGTGCCAGGGCAGAGCAGAGACCTGAAACTCCCTGTGGGTCGCCCCGGCACTGCCCAGAATCTCACTGGTCTGTCTGATCCAAGTCAAGTCACCGCTGACCTCCACCTCTGGGGACTCCGGCATTCGGGAACTGTGGTGGAGTGTTTTGAAATCTAACAAGGAGACCGCTGTTCCCTGCCTCTAGGCTTCTCCCACTCAGGCAGGGCTCGGACCTCCCTCCCCCAGACACTCCAGCCTCCACATCTGCTCTCACCTGCACCGATGCACAGCCCCGCAGGCCGTGTCCTTGTAGCTCCCACGAGCAGGAAGGTGGTAATACAGCAGCACAGAACGCTCAGAAGCACAGGCTGCCAGATGGAGCCTTGCCGGTCCTGATGCAGCCCCACCCCCACACAACCCACCTCTGCCCCTGCAGTCAATCACACGGCAGCCAGGAAGCTGTGAAAAGCCAATCAGGGAGGACCCTCTGGATGGATCCCTCTGAGGCTCCCTCTTAGCACAGAATTTAAACCTCATGACCTGGGAAGCCCTTGTGAACTGGCTGAGTCCTGCCACATGAGGCCTGCAGCCTGCCAGCACGGTCCTATTACCCAGCTGTCCTGAGGCTCCAAGCCAATTCCTACTGGCTGCTCCAGCATCATCTCCAGGCCCCCCAGGCCTCCCCAAGCCTGCTGGCCAGCCCTGACAGCACCCCGGAACTGGAGCCTGTCCGGGTCTCCTTGGCGACCTGTCTCCCCACTGGGACCCGAGCTCCAGTGGGCTGGGGCTTACTCACTGCCACCCCCTCCGTGCCCAACGAAGGCCTGGTACACAGGGAGTGTCACGTCCATGGGAAGATGGCCCCGTGAAGAGAGGTGTTTAAGGGAGCCTCCGGGCCACTGCACCACTGGCCCCTGAACCGCCCCCAGCTTTACACGGTTTGTAAGTGGCCCAGGAGGGGTCTTCCAGGGCACGCAGGGCACTCGACAAAGCAACCAGGGTGTGTGTTCATTCCAGATCCCCAGCAAGCACAGGCGAGGCCATGACCCGAGAACCAAAAGGAGTTCCCAAGACAGGAGATTCCCCAGGTGCCTCAGTGACAGTGTCTGAACTTCTCTCCCACTAGGAATCAGGATGCAGCTTTGGGATCCCTGGAGGGGAGTTGGCCAGCAAGGGTCCATGGTCCTGAGGGCATCGCCAGACAGGCAGACACTGGAGAGGCGGAGGCACCAACCCCACCGGCCCAACAAAACCTCTCGATCTCTTTCCCAATTCTCCTTCTGCTTCCGGGCATAGGCGGGGTCAAAGGTGGAAGGGGAAATGCACGGGGTGGGGGTGTGCAGCCACTGGGAAGTTTGAATGTGAGTGAACTAATTCTACCTCATCAAAACCTAACACGGGCCTGCTCCCCTCTGCAGCCACCCCCTGGAGACGGCACCAACGAGGTCACTCCTGTTCTCCCCACCTCCAACCGCAGCACACACTCGACAAAAGGCAGGGAAGGTGTCTTTATTAAAGATGCAAGCAAGCACAGAAATATCATGTGTAGTGCCCAGTAATATCCATACGGTACTAAAAATAGAAAAATAGAAATGAAATTTCACAGAAAGCAGCCTCCCTCCCAGACACACAGAAAAGGTGCTGCCACCCGCGCCCGCCACCCACGTGCCCTGGCCCCGGCCCAGCTTCTCCCAGACAGACGGAAACTCAGGCTCCCATCTGCGCCTGCTTCAGAGACCACTTGCCCCAACAGCACAGCCCTGCCCCACGGGGGACAGAGCCGAACTCCGGCACCTCCCACCTGGCCGGTTCCCCATTCCTCCTCCAGCCAAACGGGCCAGCAAGGAAGCAAGTGGTGGGCAGTACAGACATGGCCACTGCCCCAGACGTACTAAGGGGTGGGTGGACAGAGGGCGCTTAACTTGCAAAAGGGTTCTCAGCGGAAAGCCTCAGGCACATGGGGAACAAGCTAAAAACTAGAGACCCAGGACTTCTAGAAAAGTGCTGTGCTACAACGCCTCTGCTCGCCGGTGCATGTCACTACTCCAGGGGACAAAAGGAAAGCCTGCAGGATCTGACTCCAGTGCTGGGTGTCCGTGTGCAGGCAGGGGGGAGCGCCTGAGCACCCCCGTCCCGAAGTCTTCGAAGATGCCTGCAAAGTCACAAGGGTTGAACTCCAGCAGAACACACCAACTCCAGCTCCCCTGCACCCCACCTCATCCTGTTTTCACAGGTACCTCAGAACCAAGGGACAGCACCATGCAGGGCTTGGGCAACTGCTACTGAAAAGAGGCCTTCGGAGAGCTTCTGCCACTGGGTGGTGACTCACTCTTGCTTCCCCTCGGAAAAGAACTTTTACTCGTTTTACTGTATTTATTTAGATTTCCAGTGAAAAGCTCTGGAAAATACAGTAAGTAGATGGGGCAGCCCGAGGCAGAGGCGGGAGCTGCCTATGGCTCGGACTTCGTACTTAGGATGCCGGCCGCGGACTGTAATTTGTATAAGATTTGCATCAGACACAGCATCAAACACGTGAAGACTTCAAACACTAAAGGCGAGACGCAGCTGTGGCTGGAGACTGGCACACTTCGGGGTCTCCGTGGGTTCCTTCCCCGCGGTTACACGCTGCTTCCAGGTGTGTCCAGCAAGGAATAAATGAATGCATACAGGACGTTTAGCTAGGAGCGTCTGGGGACCGCATGCAAGTTCGCCGCTTCCGTCATTATAAATAAAAGTCAAACGTGAGGTCGCACTTCCCCATCTTCTGTTTGTACACTAAGTCGAACTTCTCGTTCATGGAGACGGTGAAGATGTCCTTCCACAGCCCCACTCTCCCTGCAACACAAACCAGAGCGGGGTGTGCTGCAGCTGCCGGCACTTGGGCCAGCTACGGAACTAGGCTCCCCCAGTTCCGGCCCAGAAGGACCCTGAGATCCTGGCCTAGGGGCGGGGTGGGCCAGCGGCCCCGGCAGCACTGGCTCCACATGAGCAGACCCTGCCTCCTTCCACATCTGGCAGTGAAATGGCCGGGGCCACCTTTGCCTGGTCCCTACCGCTGGAGGCCGGCAGGAGGGGCTCCCTTCCGGCTCACGGTCAACGTCCCAGGACACGATGGGGCTTGGGCAGCGCTGCAGAATGGCAGCACGCTCCACAGGACACGTGTGCTTGGGCATCATGCGGGGCTGGGGTCCTGTGACACCAAGACTCACGCGTTGCTCAACAGCTACCAGGGTGCCACTCGCCTTGGGGAATTTGAAAAAGAAAAAAATCCACCCCAAGACAGAAAACTTCACGGCACATGGAAAGGAGTCAAAGGCGAAGACTTCAGCCTGTGTTCAAAAGCTTGGGGCAAATTTACCGTGAGCAGAGTACTGTGGCCTGAGCTCACTCTCCAGACCGGATGCAGAATGTGCCCTCCAACAACAACCCCCAGTTAGGGTCGGGCTCAGCAGGGCTAGTCAACAGGGCACAGGGGCAGGCGCCAAGCTATGGGGGCTTAGCAAGTCTTAGAGGGCAAACCAGAGAGGCAAAAATAGCACCAGGTACTGGGTGTGATGTTGCACACCTGTCATCCCAGGACTCTGGGATGCTGAGGCAGGAGGATCACAAATTTGACTCAGGCAATTTGGCAAGACCCTGTCTCAAAATAAAAATATAAAAAGGCTCTGGATTCAACCCCCAGTACCATAAACAAAACCAAAAACCACCACCAGAAGATGTGGACCTGTTTTCCTTGTTAACTACAAATTCCCAGTGGGTCAGGTCCAAGCCCAATGGTGGTTCCGGACTTCCCACTTCTGGACACCTCTGCTCTAAGCTTTTCCGTAGCAGCCTCCTTTGGGGTTCTTTCCACTGTCTGGGCTGTATGTGCAGCCCAGTGGTACGGCGCTTGCCTAGCATACACCAGGCCTGGCGCTGCACCCCTAGTCCAGCCAACAAGAAAGGATGTTTGCAAACTCTTCAAGCCCCTCAAGCTGAAGCCCCTCTCTATTGCCTCTGACTTCTTTTTTTTTTTCCGGTCTTTTTGAGACAGGGTCTCGTTGTGCAGTTCAGGCTGACCTTGAGCTCACTTTGTAGCCCCGGCTGGTCTCGAACTCGCAGTGACCCCCCTGCCTCAGCCTCCCAGGTGCTGGGATTACAGGCGTGCATCACCACGTCCGGCTTCCTCTGACTTTCTAATGGCCTAATAAATCTGCTAATGTATCCCCCCCAAAAAAAGGAAAAAAAAGGAATTCACTCCCCCACCAGCACCTCAGCTCCAAGCGGCACCTGTCTCTAGCACTGCCCCTCACCAGCTCGGCGCTGGTCCTCCCATCCTGGCAGCACCTATCAGGGATGGGGAAGGAAAGAGGAAACTTCTGCTACCCTCTAAGGATGCCACAGGGACAAGGCCAGAGCTTCCAGGAAAGTATTTTCGTGACCGGTTCCCAGCCGAGGCAGCTGAGCCGGGAAGGAGGCACCCACCTGGCGGAGGATTTGTACTCAGACAATTTAGGCTGTGACATGAACCAAGGGCAAGCAGTGCGGGCGGCTACCCGAGCCCCTGCCCCTCTCCGCTCAGGGAGCTCTTCTGAGCACAGAGGCAATGTGCTAAAAGGAAACAAAACCACAGAACTGAAATAAACAAAACCAAGGCAGACGATGGCAAAACACACAGTAGGAAGGAGCATGTGGCGGGCAGTGGGGCTGGGCACGTCCGCACCGCGCACACGGCCACAGGGGTATCCCGGAGGGGAAGAGGGAACGTGGCAGAGGCGAAAGTAAAAATGCAAACAGATCATAAATAATAATGAACGTTGGTGAAGACACCGACAGAAAATAAAGCACAAGGCACTCTGGTTTGGGTAACTTCTTCCTGTGGGAGGCCCTGCACGTGACCCTCGGCTGCGGACAGCGCAGGCTGCCCACAGCCACACCCCAGGGGCACGGGCTGCGTCGGGGCCCAGCTCCGCCTTCCCTGCCCGGGACTGCCACTCCAGCCTGCCCATGCTTCGGGCACATGCCGCAGAGGACAGGGTGGCAGTTCCGGCCCCTCTTCCAAGCTTCCCCCCGAGGTTTCCACTCACACTCCTGGGGACCAGCTCCAGGCCTACACCACAGTTAACGCGAGTCCGACTTTCCAGCAGGGGGGCTTACGTGTCCACAGCCAGCACCTGGGATTCATTCTCGGGACGTTAACGTCCAGCTCCCTGCCACTGAGCAACAGGAACTGTCACGTGCCCCAAGGAGAATGAGCAGGCGGAGAGGATGCCAGCCCAAAACACCTTCCCATCTCTAACTGTACATACCCACCAACGGCCACGTGCCACCCAGGGCACCCGCCTCCCGTCCTCGGCCCTGGCCAGGAGCTCTGCCCTGTCTACACCTGCTCATCCTCCCCAGGCGGCGCCCTTCCTTGTCTGTGGTCTGCGTCACCTGCACCCAGAAGACAGTCGGCCCACTTCTGGGAAAGGAAGGAAGCCAGCGTCTCTACCTGCAGACCTGCATTCTGTCTGCTGCTGCCTCTCCACCTTGGCCAGGAAGCTGACAGCTGGGAGACGAGCCGCCAGCCTTGCATGTTGAAACACATGGCCCCAAAGCCATCCCTGGAGGTGCTCTAGGGGCATCTGACTTCAGCCACTGCGGGCCCCTGCTAGAAACACCTCGCCTGCAAAGCCCGAGCCATCTCCAACAGCCGCCCCCTGAGCGGCAGCACTGACCTCACTGAACCCTATGAGTGCCAGCGGACACGGGCTGGCAGGTGACCACTGCGTGCCTGGCCAAGCAGAGGGCACAGGCTGGCCAAGTACTATGGTGAAAGGGACAGAATGGTCCAGAAGGCCTGAGGGTACGAACAGGAAAGGAGGCAGGAGCAGGGCCAGGCGGGCAGGGACACGTACCCCGGCCCACGGGCAGGGCCTCGGCATTGCAGCACTGGTCCACCAGCTGGTGGCAGTGCTCAGTCAGGGACTCCAGCTGGGCCTTGTCACAGGACACACCCAGGAACCTGGCCAGCTGCTCCACCATGGTCACCAGGTCCTGGAAGACAAGAGCAGCAAGCAAAGCTGCAGTCAGAGGCCGGGACTGTCCACCCTGCCCCCACCTGCTGCCCCTGCTGCCCTGCGGAGCCGTGAAGCCCGGAGTGGCCCAAGAGCCCTTGGCTCCCACGTACAGACCTGGGCTTCAAAACTGGGAAGCAGAGAGGAGCTCTTGAGAGTGCTGAGGTTAATTTTTAAACAGTAGCAAAAAATAGAAATCTCCTTCAGAAGCAAGATCTAGCTGGCTGGCTTCCTTCCCCTGCCCCGGGCAGCTGAAATCTAGAAGAGCTGGGGAGAGTAAAGAGCCCAACCTGCCTTGCCTGCCCAAAGGAAGCAAGAGCCCGCTGCCCTGCTCGCCCTGAGCGTGCACTCCGCAGCTCCCTCGCACTGCCGGCTCCCTGCAGCTCCCTGCAGCTGTTCCTCTCTGAAGGCTGAGAGAAAACTAGCAGATAAAGCCTGAGCAGGTCCGCGGTAAAGAATCTGTTTCATTCCCAAACCTTACAGGAAACCTGTTCCGGGAAGGCTGGCGGGAGGGCCCGCTCCGCCCTGGGTTCTCACGGGACCGATGAGGCAGTGCGGATCCTGGGCTCCTACTGCCGCCCTGAGCAGCCTCACCCGGGGCTGGTCCTGTGCAGGGCTTGGTGTGAGGGTCACCGCACACAGATGCTGGACCATGACCAAAGGAATGGAAAGAGCCTGCTTCCACTGCCCTGCCTCCCAGCACCGGCGCAGGGGACGGACAGCAAAGCTGGCCCTGCACAAGCACCCAAAGGAAAAGGTCACAGCCGACTACTGAGCACAAGATCCTCCCAGGACAGCTCACTGCCCAAGGATGCCTTCGGAGGTGGAGGCAGGAACGCCCTGGAAGCCGCATCCAGCTCCAGGCTGGGAACGGGACGGCCTGCCCACTCTGCCTCCTGGCTCCCCTTCCCTGGCAACTTGTGCTCAGGACAGCAGCACCCAGCTCGGCAGGGCGCGGCAAGAGGCCCCACATGGCACAAAGCCAGTAAACCAGGCAGGTCCCAGCACTGCTGGCCACTGGTCACCACTTTGTGGCTGTGAGAAGACCCAGCAGGGTGAAGTGGACAATGCCCTGGGGCACCTGGACAGGCCACTGAGACCGTGGGGTGGCAAGGCAGTCAAGACAGGAGGAAGGTGGGTGTGGGGAGCCTCTGGGCACACGGCCGAGTGCGCCAGCCCTAAGTGTCACCGTGACCAGCAAGGTGCGCAGTCTGGAGCGGCTGATGTGCACCGAGACAGCTGTTCTGGTGTGAGACAGAAACGTTAGGGCCGAAACTGTACTTCAGACCTTAGTGTCCATTACAGACTCCCCAGGAGACAGCTCGAGCTGGGCTTGCTGTGGTTTGGCCAAGGTTTGTCCCTGACGAGCTTGTGGATGTGGTGCGGCCCTGTAGGAGGTGGGCATCGTAGGAAGGGACGGGACCACTGAGGGCAGAGCAACAGGACTCGAGAAACACACAGGGGTGAAGAGGCATCGAGGACAACTCAGGACTTCCTCCCTGAGCAAACCTGAGGGTGGAGTCAGCTGCCATGCACTGCAGGCACAGGGGACCCAAGGGACAAGGCGTGCAGCCTGGCGGGGACAGGGCCTCCGTGCAGGACGGATGCAGCACCCCAGGCCTGGTGAGTGAACAAGACCCAGGGCACTGAGCCAGAGAAGACGGGAGGTGAGGCCGAGGCCTGAGCCCTGGGACTGGTCCAGGAGAGGAAGCAGGGGGACCTGGAACCGGGGAGAGAGCAGCATGGTGGCAGCCAGAGGTAGGAGGTGGCAGGCTGGTCACGGGCACCAGAAGGCTGGGAAGAAGGGCCCAGATACCACGCACGCCGCTGGCTGAGCAACGTGGAGGTCACTGGGGGCCATGGGGGGCAGGCCGGCAGTGGCGGGACGAGCTAGGGTGGAAGGGGAGAGGGCAGAGGGGTCTGCGGTGAAAAAGAGACAAAGAATGATGCAGAGAGGGAGGAGCGTGGGGCCCTGCACTAAGAAGGGAAGGCTGCGTGTTCCTCCCCGTCCAGCCCCGGTCCCACTGCGAAGTGCAGCCGCCCAGGACTCTGGAAGTCCCACACGCTGCCCGCTGTGCCAGCGCTGCCCAGGGCACTGTGCTAACCCTGCTCAGGACGACGGTGGCAGCGTGTGCGCGTCCCATTGTGCACAGCAAGCCCTGGGCCCTCGAGGCCCGCTTGGCAGCCCTGCCTACCCAGCCTCACGGCACAGCGAGGCCGCGTGTCCCACACGCCCAGCTGGACCCTTACAGCACCGGGCAGCACTACAGGCCAACTGTGGCAGGCAACCTACCCTCAGAGCCCGAGAACCGCGTGTGAGCAAAGGGCGGAGCGAGGGGCCAGAGGGCTGTCCCAGCCCGCTCCCGCGCTGCACTTCCCCTATGGTAGGAACACACACGCCCACCCTGCCCAGCCCTGGGACAGCCGCCACCCACCGGGGCCAGCTCCCTCCCCGACACTCACCCGGTGCATGTCCTCGTACTTGAGGAAGAGCACGTTGGCGTCTGTGCGGTGCTCCCAGAACTCCTGAACGTGCTCAAACCAGGAGCCATAGCCCACTGCGGAGACAAGGAGGGGTGAGACGGCAACAGAGGGGATGCCCGGGCACCAAGAATGCGCCCTCTGCCCGGGGGTCCCCCTCCTGCAGCGGGGAAGAGAAGGACGGGTGAGGTAGCCTGATGCCGATGAGGGCTCCCAGCTGGGGGGGACGAGCCCACCCCAAGTCCCTCACTGCCTGCGCCTGACCAGGGTGTGAGGCCTCCAAGGACACAGTGCCCACAGTGCTGGGAGGGGCTCGGCAGGAAGAGAATGACGGGGGTGCTGTGGGGTGGGTGCGGGAGGTTCCAGACAGCCTGAACCAGTTGGGTGATGGGGCAGCCAGTTAGGGCCACGAGAGGAGCGAGGCAGCCTGACTGCATATGGCACCGGCTGTGCGGAGACCAGAGCTTCGGTCCCCTCTAGCCTGGCAAGTGTGCAAAAGATGGTGCCAGAGCCCTCCTGTCCCACCTACCCGGTGGGAGGAGCCTGCCGCACCCCCACTGCTCTGCGAGCTCCCTGCTCTCCGGCCTTGGGGAAGGCAGTTCACTGCAGACCCTGCTGGGAAGCCAGCCTGGGGGCATGTCCCCCACACTGCACAGGTCATGGTGCCTGGTGTCCCTGGCCCTCGTCCCTGGAGTCTCAGGCTAGGACATCCCCCCGTGGTCTCTTGCTTCCACACCCTGCGCGGCCTCTGCCCCCGTGAGGAAGCGGTGCTGTCTCAGCGCTCTCTGGGTGTCAGCTCCTGGGCTCTCAGGACCTCAGGCGAGAGGCTGGGCCTCTGCAGTCCCAGGTCTGTGCGCAAGAGTGGCTGGACAGGAGTGGCACAGAATAGGTGTCTGGCGTGACCCGGCCAGTGTGTGTGGTGGCCCCCCGTCAGCGGGAGCAGGGTTCTGCGATGCGCTGGGTCCAGGTGGGAAGGGGATCTTGGCTGGGGAGCTCTCAGGAGCCAGTAGGGGCGGGGAGCAGGACACTGGCGCGCCAAGGACCGGCGCCCTGCTCTGTAAAGCAGGACATGTCGCACACTGTCACCAGGAGCCTCGGCTGCGCAGGTGGAGGCCCAGCACAGGGCCCCAGGAACAGCTCAGCCTGGGAAACACTTACGCTTGTCGTTCATGAACCTCCGGCAGAATTCCTGGAAAGTGCCTCGGTAGCTCATGGTCCGCAGGGAGCGGTGGAACTGATAGTAGGACACCACCAGGTCCTTGGGGTTGCGAGCCATGTAGATGACCTGTGGGCAGCGGGGTTAGTAGGCTCCTCCCGCCCTGGCAGGCTGCCTCCTCACTGGGCCAGGGGCCGCAGAGACAGCATCACCGCGTCATTCATGCAGCTGGTTGTACTCCTGTCGTCTAGAACTACTTTGAAGTAGACAACCGAGGGTCACGCTGTGATGCTGGTGATGAGGTCACAGGCCTTGGGAAGATACCACCCCTGAGGCAACGAGCCCATCGGGAGCATGGGAGATGGGGGCACCTGCCTTTGGGGGCACACCAGAGACCCCCGCTCATGTGAGGGTAACATCCTGGACCCATGACCCAAGACAGACCTTGGCACACAAGTTCGTGGGCGGGAGCAGGCCAGGCACGTGGCCAGAGGGCAGGGCACAGCTTACCTTGGAGTCGCCGTTGTGGAGGTCGGAGGGCAGGAAGCGGTAGGGGAGGTGGCTCTTGATGAGGCGGGGAGAGGTCAGTTCCTGCGGGAGTTGGCAGAGGGGGGCTCTGAGGAGGATGTGGCTGTCACCCCACCTCTTCCCAGGGCCTCTCCAGCAGGACCCGCACCCAGGCTGGATCCTGGAGGTAGAGACGAGGGCCCCCTCCTCAGCGCAGGAAGTCAACCTCTCCTGGCTGCAGGAATCTGCTCAAGACCAGAGAGCTGCTCAATGGGCCTACAGTGGCCAAACACAGCCACCGAGGAGGACCTGAGACCTGAGGACAACAGAGGAGGCGCAGTGCTGGCCCTGAGTGGAGGCTGTGAGACGGCCAGTCTCCAGCCCACGCCTGCGCCCTCCCCACGCCGCCCCAACCCCTCCCCACGCTCAGCAGGGGGATCCTGTGAAGGACCTCTGCTCCCAGGCCTCGGCCCCTCTACTCACAGCCCGTTCCCCTGTCACCATGGGAACAAGCCCAGCCCTCCCAGGCTGAGAGACTTCCCAACCTGTGTGGCTACGGTACTGTGGCTCCCTGCAGCCCAGAGGCCAGGCACTCAGCACAGCTGCACGGCACCCCCTGGGAGCGGCCCTGGGGCATGGTGGTGTGGGCAGCGAGGCACACCTGAGAGGAGGGTGCGGGGACCAGCACCCTGGGATGGGAGCCACAGAGGAACCTCCCGCTGTGACATGGGGCGGGAAGGGATGTTCCGAGCTGCACCGCACGCAGCCAGTCACAGTGAGCGCTGCAGGGGCGGGGAGGTGGGCAGGGAGTGGAGAAAAGTCCAGCTCCAGCAGGGGGACAATATGCAGGGCTGGGCAGAAAACGTTATCGTATTCCTGATACCAAATATTTGATCAAACACACCCACCCCCTCCCTCCGCAGATGGGAGGAAGATCACCCTCCTGAAACCCTCCCTAGCTTTCTGCTGCTCACAAATAAAGGCCCAGGTGCCTCACGTAAGGCTTCTGGGTCCCGCACCCACCCACTCAGATGGGTCAGCCACACCCTGATCAGAGGCCAGGGTCACAGCCCCAGGCTCGGCCCTGTCAGTGTCTCTCCTAGCTAGCCTGCACCCACAGAGTCCCTGGGCCCCTCCAGAAGGTGTAACACTGAGGTGTCCAGGGGCTTGCTAGGGGCTGGGCTGCTGCCCGCGGTACCTTTATAATGTCCAGGCCCGGCTGCGGGTACTCCAGCACTGGGAGTTGCTCATCAATGTTCATCAGGCCGATCTCATCGGGGTCGGCGCCCTGGCTCACCAGGTAGACCACCTCCTGCAGCAGGCTTGTGCCTGGGAGAGAGGCCGGGGCTCAGTGGGAGTGGCCCAGCCCTGAGGCGGGGAGCCGCAACGGCCAAGGGCTAGCCACAGCCCATGCCCCAAGCCACGCAAGGCCGCAGGGCCTCTACTCGAGGGGCCCAGCTGCTGGAGAGCTGCAGACCTGCTGCCCAGTGCCCTCTCTTACAAAGGGGCATCATGGCATGCACTGGTCCCTGCTGCATGTGGGGACTACCCCCTGGGAAGAACACACATTGCAGACTCTGGTTCCGTGGTCCCCAACCTAAAACCCTTCCCAGCTTTGCACTGTTGACAAATAAAGCCCCAGGTACCCCATGCAAAACCTCTGAGGCCCCCGCCCTGGCCTCTGCCTGCCCTCACACCACCCTCTGCGTCTCCACCGTCAGCCGCCTTCCCTGAGGCCCAGGCTCCAGGGTCACTTACCGCCCACACCAGTGTCTGCACACAGCCGTGTGCCTGGTCCTCCTGCTGAGCCCTGGGTCCAGGGCCCGCCCACCCCGCTGCACACAGCCAGCCCAGCAGAGTCTGAGCAGCTCAGCCTTTGCCAGGGCTAGGAAGAAGCGGGGCCCGCCCGGCCACTGGGTGACAACCACAGCCCACCAAGGCCACCCTGGGCACACTGTCTATTTGGGCCCCCTCGGGCCGGGAGGGAATTAGGACTGAGGCAGCTGCCAAGAACAAAGGCCACGCTGCATGCCCCCAGCCTGTCCCAGGCCCCAAAAAACGCTCAGCACCTCACACGTTCAGCTCCATCCGGGCAGATCCTGGTCCCCAGGTCCTCCCAGTCACCACCTCCTCCTGTGAACTCAGTGACAGCGCAGCTCAGCTCTGGTGCCTCCCTTGCAGCGCACAGCCTCTGTCCTTGGTTGCCCCTCCCTGCTAGCTAGGTGGCCTCACCCCCAAGGACACTGATGCTCCTGCAGGTGCGTACCTTCCTCCCTTCCTCACAGGTACAATGCAGCGAGCTGCTGACCCCACCATCAGGTGTGGCCAGACCCGCCCCCCCTGCCCCGGGTGACACTGCCCCTCACACCTGAGGCACTTTCCAGGAGGGACACATTGCCTGCTTCCCACACAGCGCAGCCCGTGGCCCGGACACAGAAGTCGGTTTACGATGCCGTCCACAGAAAGCCTTCCCTGACCCCACACCCCAGACCTGTCAGCTGTGTCCACGCTGTCCCTGCCTGCCTGCTGGCTAGTGGCACCTGCCAGTCCCCTGCCTGGAGCCTCCTTCCTCTCTCCCGACTTTCTGCGCCCGGTGAAATGTCCTGGCAGCAAGGGTTCCCTAACATCTCGCTGTCCCCACTGTGCCCACAGCCCAAAAGCATGGGCCCGCACTGCCCCATCACAAGGGCACAGGCTCCGATGCAGCAGGACAGCCGGGTCGTCACCTGCTCCCTGCACATCCTCCTGCCCTGAGCAGCACCAGGACACAGCAGTCCAGGCAAGAGCCAACATCCACCAGAGCTGCTGACCCGCAGAAGGAAGCGCTCTTTCCGTTCGCGCAGGGGGGTCCCGGTCCGGGCTGCGGGGCTTTCCTCACCCTGAGCTGGCACCACTACCCACTAGGGGCTCCTGAGACCCAGCTGGGTCCGCGGTCACGGAGCTGGGGCATGGCTGACACTGCTCCTCCTGATGCGTGGCACGGTGTAGGCAGAGTCCCCAACGCGGCCTCCCAGGGACGTCGTCATCTTCTGCCTCCAGTGGTCCCCACCCCCACAGGCACCACAGCCCCCACAGGCCAGCGGCCCAGACGCATTTGTCTGCACACTAACGTCTTTGTCAACATCACCCACTTCGATCCCACATTTCCGCCATTAAATATTTATGCCGGAAGACACCACCTTGCGGAGGAAGAGGCCTTTACCCTGAAGGCCCCAGGGTCCGCCCCAGTGCCCCCAAGGCCTCTGCTGCCTCAGCACCCTGCACCCCACCTTCTACAGCTGCAAGAGCAAGTCAACAGAGACCAGGCAGGGAGAGCAGGGTACAGAGGGGGCAGGGCTGAGAACAGGCACTGGCTTGCCTAGGGCATAAAGCCAGCTGGCAAGAACGGACCAAATGACCAAAAGTGACGAACTACAGACAAAAATGACAACCACCTGCTCACCGCCCCCTTCCAGGCACCCTTCTAGGCACCCTGAGCATCTTCAGAGCCACCAGCCTGGACTCTGCCAGAGCCTCCACCACATGCGTTCGGGGAGCTCTTCCATCTCCACCTCCCACGCCACTGCCTGTGCGTCGCCCAGCTAGTGGCCCTGGACACCGGACAAGCCTGCCCAGCCCTTCTACCTGCTCCTGCTGGCTGCCTGCGCCCAGGGCTCTCAGGGTCGCAGCAATGGAGCCCTTTGGGGGTCTACCTTCTCCTCCCAAGCCCCAGCCCCTGCAGGTCCCCTCCTGCCCCAGCCCCCTGCCCAGGGCCTTTAACACGCCTGGCCGGCCTGGACTGGACCTGGGGGTTCCTGCCCCCCAAGGAAGCCTTCCCTGGCACCCCAAGTCTAGACTGGAGCTCTTCGGCCCCTGGGGCCTAGAACTTCCGGCTCTACGTCACCCAGTGCCTGAGAGGGGGCTTGGGGAAGGTAGGGGCTGGTTGAGTGGAGGTCACAACAGGGGGCACAGGGCACGGGCATGGTGTCCCTTCCTGGCGACTGCCCGGAACTCTGGCCACTGTGTGGTCGCTCAACAAGCCTGTGATGCAGCCTCCATCCTCCCCCAGCATGCCAAGCCTCCCGGTAGTTCCAGGAGAGATGTGGCCCTGTCTCCCCCTTCTAGAAAATGGAGGCAAGTCCCCCCCTTCTCACAGGAGGTGACAGAGGAAGGGCCACAGAGTGACCTGCTCGGGCCACAGAGGCTCTGCGAATGCACAGCTCTGAGCACGCAGGCACGGGCACCACGAAGGCACGGGCACCACGAGCTGAGCCCCTGCAGGCAGACTGGTGCCCCGGGACAGGCTGACATGCTGGGCGGCCCCTACGGTGGCCCTCACAGGGAGGGCGGGCTAGAATGCGTCCTGGCACCAGTGAGATACCCAAGTGCAGGGGCCACAGCCCAGGGTCAGGGCAGGGAGGGGGCTGCACAGGAAAGGGCCTCGGACTCCAGAAGGGTCAGGTGGGGCGGCGGTAGGCAAGGGCCGAAGGGCTCGGAGACCCATCACGGCGCAGCAGGCCCGGGACAGAAGGGCAGGGACGCCCAAGCAGGTACACGTCGCAGAGGAGAGCGCCTGCCGTCAGCAAATCTGGCCCCTGAAAACCTGACCTGCTACGACAGGGCAGGCCCCGCCAGGCCCAGTGATTCGAGCTGGGGCTCCACAGGCTCCAGGTGCCGCGTGGGCCGGGCGCACGGCCCACACAGGGCTTCTGCGGCACTGAGGCCAGGCTCGCCGTCCTGACCTTCCCGACGGGCAGTGCTCTCTGACCCCGGCTCTGGGGCGGTCCCTCAGTTCAGGGGGACTTCCCTGGCAAATCCCAGCAGCAACCCGTCAACACCCATGGAGCCCGGCAACCTCCGCTCAGAATGGGGGAGACAGAAGGCACGGTTCCGGGGTCCGAGGCGGTCAGAACCGGGCCCAGAACGTGCGGTTCCTGTGATTCTCATTTCCGCTATTTACCAAAGTCACACTGCCGCCAGCCTAAGAAGTCTGAGTGCTGCCGGGCGCAGAACGAAGCCCGTGCTCCTCCTGCCCCATCCACTCCCTGGAGGCAAAGTCGCTCCTCTCACCCTCAGACTCCCGAAAGAGGAGCGGACGTCTGTGCTCATCATCTGTGCCGCCGAGCTGCTCCACAGACCCTCAGCCCAGGAGGTGAAGATGCAGCCGAGTCCTTGCCCACACACACGCAGGCACACGCGACACACACCCTCTCCCCTCTGCAGTCACGCCGTCAGCGCACAGCCTGAGTCTACGCTGGAGTGAACTGAGCGCTTTCTGGACCCGACGTGCATCACACTTCCTGCCTCTCTGTCCGGTGTACATAACCGCTGCTGCTCGCCTGCTTACTTGTCCGCGACGGATTCAACTCTGTGACAGGCGAACCTTCTGGGCGCGGCCAGAGACAGGGCTCTCCCCTTCCTGCGGGGGGCTTGCCCCAGCACCCTGGGACTTCTGAAGCTGTGCGTCTTTTCCTATCCACACCTGGGACAAGGGTTAATTTACAGGCACAGTAGGAGATTAACAACAAAAGCAAAGCATAGCTAAGCGTGGTGGCGCACACCTGTCATCCCACACTCGGGAGGCTGAGGCAGGAGGATCGTTGTGAGTTGAAGACCAGCCTGGGCTCCGAAGTGAGCCCAAGGCCAGCCTGAACTGCACAGCGAGACCCTGTCTCAAAAGGACAAAAAAAAGCAAAGCACAAGGATCACGACTTTCGCAGGCACGGTAACGCGCTGTGGGCTTGTGCCTCGCTCGCCGTCCTAACACCTCACTGTACCACAGCAACACTTCAAAGCGCAGCTTCATGGTCACTGAAACCAAAGGGAAGCAGCCCCCTACTTCTGGGGACCCCCCCACCCCCCCTCCCCTTCGGCGACCTGCCTGTCACCCCCCACTGACTCGCCTCACAGCTGTCTTCCTGGGTCAGCCCTCGCCTCACCTGGGCCCTTCCCACAGGCGCCCCAGTGACTGTGACAGGCATGACGGCAGGCGTCTCACTTCCGGCAGGACAGGCCGCGGGCAGGCACAGAGACCCAGGGCCCCGCCCTCCCCGCCGCCACCTCCTGCGGAGACACCGCAGGCCTTGGTCCCGGACTCTGCCAGGCTGCTGCCGGCCCAGCCCTCCACAGCTCTGCGCGCCTGAGCCTCAGCGTCTTCCTTTTCCCCTCCTTACCACTGGGACTGAACCCAGGGCCTTTGCACTGAGCTACATCTCCACTCATATCTTACATTTTTATTTTGAGACAAGGTTTCAACTGCCCAGGCTGGTCTGGAACTTGTGATCCTCCTGTCTCAGCCTCCCAGAGGGATGGGATCACAGATGCACCCCACTGTGCAGGGCTGAGGCTCAGCCTTTAGGCACCACAGCAATGTGCCTCGGCACTCTCTACGCACCAGGCTCTCGGAAAAAGGGAATCTTATGTAGCTCAAGTCCCTGAGTTCTGGAAATCCTGGCTTCACCCATTTTTCTCTTCCCTACTCTCCATCCTCTGCCTGGGACTCTGAGATCAGTATTCTAACGTCCTTATCTTTTTGCCTCTATGTGCCATCGTTCTGTAAAAACTTCTGTCCATTTTCTGGGATGTTTCCTCAGCCCGACATGCACACCTTCCCATGCAGCGCCGGAGTTCCAGCCCTCTTGGCTCCGCTCTGGAGGGGCTCAGGGTCCTTCTCTCCTCCTGCACCCCTAGGCGGCCAGGCGGGGCATGAGGCAGAGAGCTGAGGGGCGGGTGTGGGTCAGACTTTCTGAGACTCCTCGCAGTCTGGTTCACAGCGGTCCTCTCCCCTGCACCTGTCCGTGTCTGCAGGTCTCTGCCGATCCTGCTGCAGACCTCCCTACCTGGCTCAGCTCTGAGACAGCACGGAAGGCTGGGGGTGGGGGTGCTGAGGCAGCAGGGCAGGGGGGACCATCACCTCAGCTCCACAGCTGCGTCAAATCCTAATCCTTGCTCTAGAGACTGCGACCCTGACTTCCTGTGTGGGCTGGAGCTGATACACAGGCGCCCTGGGAGCTAAGAGCCTCCAACCCACAGGGCGCAGCTTCCCCAAGACCCCCACTTCCTTTGCCTGCACTCTGCAGCCCCGGAACCACAGCTCTGCACCAGGGTCCCCACAGAAGAGCCCTCCTGTCGGCAGGGGCCCCCAGCAGAGTAGCCGCCACATCTGACTGCTGCCGCAGCACCGGAGCAGGAAGGGTCCCTGCCCACAGCCATCCCCTCTGCGGGCACGCAGCCTCCTGGCCCATAGAGCCAGCCAACCTGGCCACTGCGCTCCTCTCCCAAAACCTCCTCCTGCTCTCAGGTGCAGAGCTTTCCACCCCTCCCTGCCATCTCAGCAAGGCAGCAAGAGCAAGCAGAGGCAGCGTGCATGTCCACCAGCCCCGAGGAGTCATCACACAGCCTGAAGGAGCAGCCAGAATCCTCCCGCTCCCGTGGGACAGCAGTAGCTGTACTTCCGTGGAGCTGGCCCGATGGCTGGCTTCTGAGGACACCACCCGCCTGGCACTCAGCCCTCCTGGGGGAATCCTCGCCCGTGTTCCGGAAGAGAGCTGCTGTCAACTGAGAGCTGCTATCCCATCCTTGGTGCTCATAACCACAGCAGCTCCCAGTTCTCAGCCCCTGCCAGCAGAGAAGGATGGGGAACCTCAGGGGGCAAAGGGCGGCTCCTGGTCACCCTGCTGGCTACTGGACGGGGAGAGCCACAGCGACAGCCCAGCCCAAGGCATCCGACAGCCTTGATAGCTATCCCAGCAGCGCCCCGCCAGGAAATCGCTTACCAAGCACTTCCCACCCTTCCTGGTCTGGCCTCACCACTGACTATCACCATCTCGTCTTACCACGGAGAAGCAGGCTGGGGTGACCTGCCCAAGGCCACAAAAGCTAGCACACAATAACCCAGCACCCAAAACTGCGCCTGACCCCAGACTGGGGAGCACTTCACACACACACACACACACACACACACACACACACACACAGGCACAGACAGGAACATGCACACGTACTCACAGGAACAGAGCACGCAGACGCACGCACACACCCAGACACATACACACAGATGACAGGCACAGCAAAAACACAGTAAAGGGGATGCAGAATGCCTCTGCAGGCCGCACTCGCACAGCAGCATCAGTGCATCTGAAGACTGGCCCACAGGAAGCACCCTGAGCAACACAGAGAGGAAGACTGGAGAGACAGCAAAGCGCCCGAGGGCTGCGACAGTGCCCAGCTACCCAACACGCACGCCCTAGAAACCACAGAGGAGACAGGATGGAAAGAGAGACATTTGAAAAACCCATGGGTGAATTTTTTTTTTAAATAACTAAAAGCAACAAACCACAAATCTAAGAAGCTCAGAGAATCCCAAGCAGGACAGTTAACTAGAAAAAAATTCAAAGCACTGAAAAAATCAAAGGTACAAAGAAATCCTCTGCCTGACCAGGGAGCAATCGAGGACACGGCTTCCTGCTCCCCGCCAGGTCCTCCTTTCTGGGCGTGCTCTTTGCCCGTCCACGCCGGACACCAAGACACCCTTGTGCCCGGCCCCTCCCCTCCGGCCTTCCCTCCACATGAGAAGGAAGGGACCACAGGGCACGTGGCTAGTGGCCAATACTGGGCTGGTCACCCTCAGCCTGCAGTCCAGCCCCACAGCAACCCCCCAGGCACAGTCCGTCTTCCTAAGCCAGGCCTCCTGGCCAGGCCCTCTCACTCGCAATACTCCAGAGGCCCCTGCCCGGTGCAGCAACAGACACAAAAAGAAAGCGAGGACATCCGCACAGCCCAGGACCCTGCACTCCGTGTTCCTGCGTCCACCTGACTCCCCGCTGACTCACAAGTTAGGACCCAAACCAACCAACTGGCTCTGATCCTCTTACTCCTCCTGAGCAAACCAGTTCAGAGACCAGGGCCCTGCTGAGTCCCACAGGATGGGGCAGAACTGGCCCACTGGCTCCACCCCCACCGGCTCCTGCCCTAGCACCGATGCGCCTCCCTGTCTTCAGCGACGAGAGAATGCACAGGCACTTCCGGCCTGGCTGGACGGAAGGGAAAATGAAGCCACAGAGGAGGCCCTGTGGCCAAGCAGGAGCATACAGTATTCTCACGCCGAAGCAGACATGCTGTCACTCTAGGGCTCTGCCCCATCTGGAACCAGCAACTATTGCTAGCAAGCCCATGGCCCTGACTGCCACCAAACCAGTAACGCACAGCTCGACAACAAACTGAGAGCCGAACAGACTGCAAGAATGAATGATCACAGCAGGGCATGGGTGTGCAAGCCTGCAATCCCAGCACCCTGGGAGGCTGAGGCAGAATTGTGCATTGAAGCCCAGCCTGTACAACTTACAACTTAGCAAGACCTTGTTTCAAAGTAAAAAACAAGGGCTGGGGATGGAGCTCAGTGTGAAGGCCCTGGGTTCAGCCCTCAGTTACACACCCGCACAGAATGGCCATGAACACGGACCGTGATGACGAGAACACAGAGGCTCCTCGGACGCCATAGCCGAGGCACCAGGCTGCACTGCTGTCCAGCAGCACTCAGCCCTGACCAAACCGGCCCACGCCTGTGCTGTCCTGCACGTGCGCACGGGTGGCCAAGGGGCACCCAGCACGCAGTGCACGCTACTGCAGCACGGCGTCTCCCCCTCTCCGCTCTGAATGGCACCTGTGGTCAGAGGCATCTGCACGGTGCGGCACAGTCCCAACCTGTCATGAGGGCTGAGACGCCAGAACAGGGAACATCCAGCCAGCGGCACAGCAGTGAAAAGGCGCCTGCATCCAAGAGGCTCCTGCGATTTTCCAAAGGCAAAAAGCACCCGTGGGGCAGGGCAGAGGCTGGCCACGGAGCAGGGGCCCTCTGTCCCTCCGAGACTGGGACTCTGAGCTACTTCCTGCCTTCTCTGAGCCCCTGAGAAACATGCATAAGGCCCATGCATGTGGACTGACCAGGGCAGAGCCCTGAGCACTCAAGTTCAGTAAGTAGCCTCAGGCATAACGGTCCCAAAAGGGCTCAGGGGACCCCCAGCGCCTGAACTGGAGGTGACACCTCTCAAAGGATCTCAGAGCCATGCCATCTCTGCTGCTAAGTCAGGCCACTCAATCCCCACAGCCTCCGTCTCCCCATCTGTGAAATGGGGACCTTGCCCTGTCCCTCGCCTACTCTTTGGGGAGACAGAGGGCCTTGTAAGCTACACACAGAGTGTGCAGGCGGCTGGCTGCGTCCTTAGTGACAGCATCCATCTAGGCCTGCAGACAGTTCCAACAGGATGGCCCTTGGGCTGTCTGGCCCTCAGGCGTACAGGTAAGAGGAGCAGGCGGGGGAGGCGAGGCAGAGGGAGACAGTGAGAGGCGAAGGCCACACTCGTCGTCTGAACTCTGAGAAGCTGGCTCCTGGGACACAGTGCCCACAGGCTCTCTGGGCAGTCACTGGTTCTCCACTACGCAGAAGACCATTATATCTCTGTGTCACGGGGATGCGTTACAAACATGTGTCATCCACGAGTCCACCAACCCAGCAGGGGGCTTAGAGCAGGTACACTCCATACCAGCGCTTTCTCTAGAAGCCAAACTCTCCTTCCCACCCCTGTGATCCGCAGCACTGGGGCGACAGCTGTGCAGGCTGGTCTCCCGCCACAGCAAGAGTCCCTGGTCAGTCTCCTTCCATTCGCCCTTCCCCAGGACAGCCCAGCAGGCAGGGCTCCAGGCTGCAGGCAGCCACATTAGACTAGGACTTCCTCCTCCAAGCCTCACAGGCCCAGCACCTCTGTGCGGCCCCAACCCTCCACTGAGACCCCCTACCCAAGCTTCCTCGGGGACATCCAGCATCTGCCCGCGGGGTCTGGTCGCCCATACAGTAGGAGGGCTACGCCAACAGCTCTTGCCACAGCCTGCCCCACAGATGGTCCAATACAGTGACCCGAAGGCAGCCACCTTCTAAACCATGCCAGAGACAGCCAGACTGGGCATCTCCCTGCCATTCAGGGGCGACAGAGGGCCCTCCGGGCACACCTGGAGAACAGGAACGCTACCTCTTTTCCCCACGAACCTCCGAAGAGGCATCACACCGCCGCTGCTCCCATCGGGCCCTCCAGCAGGCCTGCAGCCACTGCTTCCACCAGGCTTCACGTGCCACTCACCAGCTGGGTGACCTTGGGCCGGCCACCCCCTTCTCTGAGCCCTGGTGTCGGGACTGTAAAGGGGGCATCACCATCTGCACCATTCACGGTAGCTGCGAGCGCTGACGTCAGTTAATGCTGGGAAATGGAAACGCCTGGGCTCCCGCCTGGGGGAGGGAAGAGCCTTTAAAGCAGGGACCGTGCAGGGCAGGCACAGGGCCAGGGGTGGTCCCTCCGCCACCCGTGCCCACGCTGGAAATGAGCCCGTGCTTTGCGTCCCTCTTCCCGAATCATCACCAGGACGCCGCGCTCACCCGAGGCGGGCCCGGTTCAGAAACAGAGAGGTTCGGTGACCCGCCCAAGGTCACACAGCCGCCGGGTGCGGGAGGGAAGGCGGGACGGGTGCGGGACTCAAGGCCGCGGGCCTCGGTTTCCCCCTGCGGCCGGCCCCTCCCTGCCCGGCAGGGTCGGGCACCGGGCGGTGGCCTCGGCGGCGCGCTGCGTCCCGGCGGGCGCGGCTCACCGGACTTGGGGTAGGTGACGATCCACACGTCGCTCGGCCGCACGGGGAAGTTGGCGATCTCCTCCATCTTCCCGCGGCAGAAGGGCGGCAGCCGCACGCCGTGGAACTCGAAGTACTTGCTCTCGAACTCCCCCGGGGTGCTGGGGGTCTCGGCCTCGCTCTCCGCCATGCCGCCGCCCCTCGCCGCCCGCTCCCCGCACGGCCCCGGCGGCCTCAGCTCCAAGGCGTGACGTCACGGCGCCGGCGCGCG
>NW_004955413.1:28821263-28837478 GCF_000276665.1 Chinchilla lanigera
GGCTCCAGCGCGCTGCAGGTATGGAGGGCGCACCTGGCTGCACCCCGCGCCGCTCCAGGTTCCCGGGGCTCCCCGAGAAGGAGGAGCCCAAAGCCTGGCCCTCCTGGACCTGCACTTGCAGATCGCCGAGATAATTTCAGAACGTGACAGGTGCTGTGAAAGAACGAGCTTCATAGTGACCCGGGAGCAGAAGGGGGCTTGAAATACAGGTTCCAGCGTCAGCCCCAGAACCACAGAGAATGCGTGTCAGAGCAGCATGCGGACAGCTGTATGAATAAGACGCTTGGTATGCAGAATACAACTTGGGAACAACCAAATTCTAAAAAGAGTTTAGTAAAGCCTGTTGTTAGGTCACTCAGTCACACTACCACCCCGGGAGGACTCCAAGATGGAAACCATACAGTCGTGGCCCAGAGTACGTGGCTCACGCTGTAATCCCAACAATCCTAGCACTCGGGAGGCTGAGGCAGGAGGCTTGCCATGAGTTCGAGGCCAGCCTCAACTACATAACAAGACCCTGTCTCAAAAAAAACCAAACGAACAATACAGTCTCGGTTTGAGGTTTGTCGCTTAGTGGCCTGAGCCATGAGAAGGAATACAATCCCTGTCTCCCAGTGCTGTTCCTGGGGGGATGGAAGGAGTTCACATCCAGGACGCCACCGAGATCAGACGTTCAACACTTATTCTGGTAGAGAGGCGTGAAGCCATGTATGCCCAGCGGGCAGGGAGAAAACAGCGATTAATCCTGACTAGGAAGCTTGTGACCGTCCGTCAAGGACAAGCATGCAGACGTTAAGATAATGACAAAAAGCTATCTAGTCAAAGGCTGGAGAGGATCTACACAAATGAAAGTATATATGTGCGTTCTTGGTGGGGGGTCCTCCCATGAAAGGAGGAATATAAAAGTTAGGAATGGAAGGAGAAAAAGAAGAACCCATAGTACTGGATCTGAACTGGAGGCATTGACATGAATTCATTATTTTAAAAAACACCCATTTCTTACCTTTGCTTTATATTTCTTACCTTTGCTCTATCAAGTCTCTAGACAGTGATAGTGCCAGTGCCCAGACTCTTGTTTCTAAATACTTCCCCCACCCAAGGGAACCAAGAGTTCTTGTAAGAAAGACCAATTTCAGGGCAGGACAAGAAAAGTATAAGATGAACCTAAAACATCTTATTGAACCCAAAGAGAAAAAGTGCTTAAAAAAAAAAAAAGATGGGGTCAGAAGGACACAGGACATAATTGGAGAGTCCCCTCAGGCCAGGTGAGGAACAATTTGAGCGTATTGGACAGAATTGGAAACAATTGGAGTGGAGACATTGGAAACAATTGAATAGCCATGATGGTAGAATGTATAAATTGTGGTGCAGAATATTCACGAAGTGGGACACGGTATTTACACACCCCATAAAAATCTAGTTGATGTATGCAACAGTGTAGGTGAATCTTAGCAGAGTGATGAACAAGTAAGTGAAACACAAAAGGTGACGTTTATCCACAGCTCAGGGATCAGCAAAACCCATCTGTAGTGAGAGAAAGCGTAATAGTGTTAACTGGGGGCAGGTATAGGGGCCCCAAACGGGGTCAGTGCTCTGCAGTCATGATACATTCGTCTTTGAATTTGCATTTTGTGAGTGGAATAGTGAGTCTTGCATTGCACACTTGAGGTCTTGGCAAGGGGCCAGCCCCACCTTCCAGCTTCCAGAGCAAGCTCTTGTCTCCCCACAGCTGTGGGAGTCTCTGTCCTTCCCCTTACCCTGTGACTAAAGGGGTCTGGGCACAGCCTGCGAGAGGACCTGTTCGATACTCATCCCAGGGCGTCTAAGAGCGGGGCCTGACAGGAGATAGAGCACACCTCATGAGTGAGTGAGAGTGGAGCCTCTCTCACACCAATCCAGGCCCTTGTGCATCCAGGTGTGGGGGTTGCAGTACCCTCAGCACAGTGGACCCATGGGAAGAGGAATTTCTTGGCTTAGTTTTCTGTTCCCCAAACCAGATGTGATTCTGTGGCCAACAGGAAGAGGAAACTGGCAGCTGGTGGGCTGTGTGTGGAGTCATGGGGCGCCCGGGTCCTCTGAGGGCCTGCACTTACCCAACAAGCACCCCAGGGTTCAAAAGAGGGACATAACAGCAAATAAAAACCACCATGACAGATTGAGGTAGAAACTATGGAAGAAGAGGGGAAACTTCATGCATTAAAGTGGCAGTTTCAGTGGCAGTTCTTTACTTTTCTCACAATAAAAACCTAAAATAAAAATTCTAATAAAAATTTAAAAAGAAAAGGTAAGTAGAAAAGAGCTCCATTAACATAGAAAATCCCTAAGAATCTGCAAAAAGACAACTGCAGCTAGCAAGTGTCTTTAGCAAGGTCAGACCAGATAAGACCGACCAAAAAACATACCTCTATTTCTACATACTAGCAACAAACAACTGGAAATTTAAAATCTGAACATGTTTGCAATAGCATCAGAATATTAAATACTTAGAATAAATCTAAGAAAATATGTACAAGGTTTTTGTACCAAAAACTATAAAATGTCGACCAGAAAAATTAAAGAAAAAGTAAAGAAATGGAGTGATGTCTCAGGTCCTAGGATACCAACTCCCCTCAAATTTACAGAAGCAGTGTGATCCCAAGCAAAGCCTCCTGGGCTCTTCTGTAGAAATTGACAGGATGGTTCTAACAGTTGTACAGAAAAGCTAAGAACTTGGAGTTTTTCTGTAAAATAGATAAAGTTGGAGGACTCACTGCACCTGATTTCAAAACTTACTAAAAAACCAGCTGTAATTGAAGGCTGTGTGGAATTGGCATAAATATAGATGCGCACATCAATAGAACAGAATAGACATCTCAGAAATGGAGACAAGCACATAGGGTCAATTTAAAAAAAAAAAAAAGATGCCCTTTAACAGCACACAGCAAGCCAGGTGCAGTGGTGCACGCCTGTCATCCTAGCACAGGAAGGCTGGGGCAGGAGGATCACAAGTTCAAGCAGTCACAAGGAAACTTAGCAAGACTTTGTCTCAAGAGGTTTTTTTGTTTTGTTTAAGAAAGGAGAGGATCTGGCAAGGTAGCTCAGTGGTAGAGCCCTGCTGGTTCAATCAATCCTTCAGTACCACACACACACAATAGCCTCTTGTAGTTCAAAGATGTCCAGCAAGACCTGGGCTGCCTTTGAGTACTGACCACCTGTCCCTGGAGGTGTGTGAGAAGATTTTAGAGAGCCCAACCCGCCAGCCCTTCTGAGGTCCCCTGGCCGCCGAGTCCGCGGCAACGCGGGTCGCTGTCCGTGGTGCTGAAAGCTGGCCACTCCCAGCGCCTTCCGCCTGCCACGCTGTTAAGCGCGCCTCTGGAGGACCGTGGTTTGGCTTCATGTCTGGTTTGGCTTTACGTCCTAAAGAGAAGTATATTTCCCTGCTTGTGTGTAATATTACATCTGTAAAGTTAAATATGTGTTGGCCAAGGAAATATCTAACATATGCAAAACTAGAGAACGGTGTAATGAACATCTATGTGCCGTCTTCCGGTGTCAGCCGCTACCAACGTACAACGCGGCAGCTCCCGTCCACGCCTACCTTCAGATTATTTGGAAGCAAGTTCTATGCTTCATATAAGTTCTATGCGTCATATAATTTCCTTCGCTAATACTTCAGTACGGATCTCCAAGAGACAAGAACTCTTTGAGCTAGGCATGGTGGTGCTCACCTGGAATCCCAGCACTCGGGAGGCTGAAGCAGGAGGATCGCTGTGATTTTGAGGCCAGCCTGGGCTACACATTGAGTTCAAGGCCAGCCTGAACTGCACAGTGAGACCCTGTCTCAAAAAGACAAAAAACAGGAAAAAAAAAATTTTTTTTTTGTCTTTTTGGATACAGGGTCTCACTGTGCAGTTCAGGTTGGCCTTGAGCTCACTTTGTAGCCCAGGCTGGTCTTGAACTCTTAACAATCCTCCTGCCTCAGCCTCCCGAGTGCTGGGATTCCAGGTGTGTGCCACCATGCCTGGCCAGAAAATCTTTTTGAAAACATATTCCCAATAAATTTATTAGAAAGTAATGACCAGCTCTAGCTCCTGTCCCCATTCACTCTCCATTCACCCCTGGGCTGTCCTGCCTGCCCCAGACTCTACCTGTGACCAGCTGGCCATGCCTGCCTTGTGGCTTGCAGTGCACCCCAGCCACATGGGAACCAACACACCAGCTTTGGTCTTGTTGTGGGGCCTTTGCTCCTTCTGCTCCCTCTGCTGCAACACTGCCTTCCATCAGGGTTCTCAAAGAGAACTTCCCAAGTGCCACACCTGCAGCTTGGACCCCAAACCACTGTTGCTCTCACCCGGTCTCCTCCATAGCATGGCCACTCCTGGGAGGCGCCTCCACTTATACACAGGGCGAGCAAAAAATACAATGAATGCTTTCAGTTTTAAAAATTTTTATTACAATAAAAGACATTGCTGCAATCCCCTAAAGCCGTCCCCTCACTTCGGACACACTCATCCCATCGTCCTGGCCGCCTTCTGCAGCAGCTCTGGAGTGCTCTCTCCCAAGGGTCTTTAGTTGCACTGTCCTGGTTGCCTCATGTCCTGAATGGCTTCAAAATATTGACCTCGGTCATTTTGACTTTGGGGAAGAGCCAGCAGTCACAGGGTGCCATATCTGGTGAATCAGGTGGGTGTGGACATGGTGTCATGTTTTTCTGAGCTGCCTTTCCATTGGATGGCGCTCAGCAGCAGCCTTTGGCATATTTTTTCTTACCACACCTGGTAAAGACACTTGGGAAAGAGGACTTCCAGAACTGCTGCAGAAAGTGGCAAGAACAATGCGATGAGTGTGCTGGAAGCAAGGCAGACTATTTTGAGAGCGATTCATAACATGTGTCTTTTACCATCATCATTTTTTTTTAACATTTGAACATACACCATAATTTTTACACACCATATTTTTGATCATCCTTGTACTCTGCTACGTACTGCTCATAGCCATGTCTCTGACAGGCCAGAATCATCACATTTGTAAGCCACATGAATGAATAAATGAATGAGTGAATGAATGAATGGCACCCCCTTTCCCTCACACACATTTATTCCTTTGTCCCCTCTTCTCTTGCTTGCACCTCTGTGTCTCATGCTCCCCACCCGCTGGGGGGTGAGCATTCCTGAAAGCCTGTCTGGGACACAGTGTGGGTTCTTTTCCGAGGACAGAAAGAGCAATGGCCCCAGGGAGAGGCCAGAGGAGGCCTGGTGTCCACAGCTTCCTCTGCACCTGACCAAGAGTGGATGGGAAGGTGGAGACCGCACCGAAGGAGCCTGCAGCGGGAACCCTTCCTCCTCTTCCTCCTCCTCCTCCTCCATCCTGTTGCCTGCAGGGTCCCCCACCCCAAGGGCCCCACGGGCAGTCAGAGGCCACGGGGGTCACCTCCAAGGCCAGTGCAGGACAGAAAGGTGAAGGGCATGGGGAACACCACACCCGACCCCCACCATTCCAGTTTTCCCCAGATCTGGACGTCTGGGCCTGGACCCAGCATCCCTACTGAGCTCTGCAGATAGCTCGTGACAGTTCACAGGGCCTCGTGTGCACCAAGCGCTGCTCCAAGGGCCCACGTGGTGCACCCCAGCTCCTGCCGTCCTTTCTCCTCAGGGGAGACAGGCAGGAAGGAGGGCACGGCTCCCTGCGGGTACAGCCTGGTCAGGCCTCTTCCGAAACAGAAGCGCCCAGGTCTAGGGTGTGGGCTCCGGGGAGCAGGGGTCTTTTCCTGCTAGGGAGCCATCAGTTAATGTCACCTTCTGGGAAGAGGCCTGGAGAGGGGAGGGAAGTCACCCACATCTGACCAGCACTCCCACCCCCTCCTTGGGCCAAGGGCTGGGGAGAGTCCCAGGTCACCCCAGCCTGGGGAAAACGCGGGTGTGCAGGACACAGGAAGGAACCGGCATCAGGGGAGACTGCTCCCGGGTCCCCTGCAGGCTGGATGGGCGGACCGGAGCTCTGTGCCCGCAGCCCTGGGCTGGTGGGAGCCTGTGTCCCTGGCGCTGGCGGCTGGCAGGCTGTGGAAGGGAAGGAAGGCAAATGTACCTTGCGTTCAGGTCCACGCCGCCCCAGTCCCTCTCCCCTGAAGAGGGACCCGGCTGCATCTGGGTGGCCCAGGTGCCACAGAGAGTAGGGAAGGCAGGTGGGGGTGGAGGAGAGCCAGGCAGGCCAGCCTTGTGAGGTCCCCCAGGAACATCCGGGAGAACAGCAAGGACCTGTCAACTTCCAGGAGGGATGCGGGGGCGGGACCCTCGGGACACGCCCGGCCCCTCCCCTCCCGAGCTCCTGCCCCTCACCTGAGCCCAGCCTTCATCCTGCAGAAGACCCCATTCGCTGTGCCCTTCATCAGGCCCCACACCCACCGCAGGTCGGTCGGCGCCTCGGGTAGCCACAGGGCCAGCCTGGAGGGGGCAAAGCATCAGCTCCGGTGGGCGAGCCGGGCTAGGGGGGCCCATCCTGGCTGGAGCCAAGGCACTGGGTACACCTGGGCCCAGAGACGGGGGCAGGGCTGCTCAGGGCAGAGCCTCAGGGCATCTCTCAGGGGAAGCCTTTCATAATGGACTTTTTTAAAAGACAGGGTCTTGCTATGTAGTCCAGGCTGGCCTCAGACTTACTATGTAGCCCAGGGTGGCCTTGACCTTGCAGCAATCCTCCCGCCTCAGCCTCCCGAGCTCTGGGCTTGCAGGTGTGCCCCACCACGCCTGGCTTGGTCCGTGGTGGACTTTGAGCTTGGGGGAGGTGGCCAGCCCTAGAGGCATCGGCCAGTCACAGGTGAAGCTTAGGCTGGACAGGGCAAGGCGTGGGGACCTGGAAGGGCCGGGAGCTTCCCTGGGCCTCAGTTTTCTTGCCTGTCAAATGAGGACAGCAGTCCCCAACCCCCTCCTGCCTCCTCACCCCTCCCTCATCCTCTGTCCTTTCTCCTCTCAGAAGCGGGGACCGCCCCCAGCCTGCGCAGACTGCTGTCCTCTCCTGCTCAAAAGCTCCTGCTCCTGCAGGGTCCTGCTGCTATCACAGCTCGGCTGGACCCCTGCTGAGAAAGTGCTGGCTGGGCCCCTTCTCAGACTCACTGGACTCTATCACCTCATCTGTGCCACACGGCCTGTGAGGGACCCCAAACTGGGGCTCAATCCGGGCAGCCAGTTCGGGAGACCAAGCAAGACAAAGCTGGACCATCCCCTCCCGGTTCTAAGCCTTCTGCCTCTATTGATGCAGCCTATGCACTGAACGTGTGGTTACAGACAACACCAAGGACTTCCCTGTGTTCTGGGCAGATTCCACAGCAGGGCTTACACATGGATTTTTTTTTTTAAGCTGAAAAAGGGTAGACTTTCCTCTTTTTATTTTGAAACAGAGGATTGAACCCAGGACTTGCACATTGAGCTACATACCTAGCCTACTTTTTAATTTTTTTTTTTTTTATTTTGAGAAAGGTTCTCACAAAGTCTGTAAGTTAAAGCTTGATCCTGTGATTCTCCTGCCTCAGCCTTCCAGAGTGGCTGAGCCACTGACAATCTAAGCAGCTGGGCTGACCTAGCATTAACTCAGCGTGGAGCAGGACAGGGACTGGTAGCTCAAGGTCATAGACCTTTTTCTGGGGAATAGAGAGTTTTTAAAATATGTGTCTCCCCATGATGGCTCCCTGCTTAACCCTTCCGTCTCTCACTGCCCCTCTGAGGATAAAGAGCTCATGCATCTAGCCTCAGAGTCCTGTATATCTTGCAGCCACCCCTGCCCATTGTGTGCACTTTGCCACGTATTTGTTCCAGCCATACTGGCCTCCCCTTCTGCTTCTTAAATACAACTTACTCCCTTCTGTCTCAGGCCCTTTGCACCTGCTGTCCCAGCTACCTGTG
Organism: Chinchilla lanigera; assembly: GCF_000276665.1. NCBI lineage: Eukaryota > Metazoa > Chordata > Mammalia > Rodentia > Chinchillidae > Chinchilla > Chinchilla lanigera. The sequence continues at coordinate 28,829,135 of NW_004955413.1, forward strand.
ATGCCTTTGCCTTCCCCTTTGCCTATGGGATTGTCACCATCATTCTGATGATTGCTCCAGAGTCATCTTGTATGGGCAACCCTCCCTGGCCAAATAGCCGCTATTGTGAGCTGGGCCAGCTGGGAGCCCACGTGGACCCTGCCCTGTGTCTCCAGAAGAGCCATGTGAGGGTCAGTGGGCTTCGAGCTCCACAAGGCCAGGAAGTGGAAGTGGGTCCTTACTGCCTGCCTGACCTCAGCTGGTCTGGGGGGGACAGACCAGGCCAGTCACTAAGGCCCTGGCAGTGGGGCAATGGCCACAGGTCCCAGAGATGGGGCAGGCTCCAGGGTGCCACCCATCAGTCCCCTGTGCCTCCCCTTACCCCCACCACCCTCCCTGCCCGAGACCCACCTCCGGCTCCGGTAGTAGATGTACTCGAAAGGCAGTGACCAGGGCAGCAGCAGGTAGGTCAGCGCCCACCCAGGCCCTGAGTGGCGGAAGCGCGCCCAGGCGCCGGAGTCCCTCTGACACGCCTTCTTCAACGCTGCAGGGACAGTGCCACATGGTCCCCAGGGGCCAGCAATGCCCCCAACAGCCCTCCACACCCCCCTGTATCCTGCCAGGTCCCCAGACTGTGCCCTATACCCCCACCTTCTGCAGAGCACGAGGTGCCGCGGGCCGAGCCCATCCCTGTGCGCCTCGCCGCGGGTGGGGAGACCAAGGTCAGAGCAGACCAGGACGAGACTTGACTTGTGCAAGGAAGTGACAGCCCAGGCCGGCCACGCTCCCACGCTGCCCTCCACCCCCGCGTCTCAGGGACAGGAAGCTCCAGGGAGGAGCACAGCACGTCACTCCAGTCCTTGCGAATGACCACTCCTCTGGCCCCAGTGAGCTGAAGCCACCCCAGGTCCTGGCCCCAGTGCCGTCCGGAGATGACACACCCAACCTGGCCTAGGGTGGGTCTGTCCCTGCTCTGAACACCTGGGGACAGGCACTGCCTTCCTCCTGGGCAGGGAGGGGAGGCTGAGGGCCAGGACAGACCATCCCCACTCAGCCAGGCAGCTCTCAGGGTCCCGCTGGAGCTCCCAGCCCTGAGCTCCGCCCCTAGGGCTCAGCATGCACCAAGGCCATTCTTTCTCCCCGCACCTCACCCCCCACCCACGCCCCTGCCTAGCCCTTCTGTCCCTGCTGGCCTTGACTGCCTCCACTCTCCTCCCTGCCTCTGGCCTCCACATCGCTGATCCCCTCTGACCTCTGCCTGTCCCTCGGCTGTACAGGGACACACAGGATACGTGCCCACCTCCCCGCAAACTCATCTCTGCAGTGCCCTTGGAGCCCTCTGCTGTAGCCACACAGACACCCCCACCCTAGCCCCAGGACCTTTGCACATGCCAGGCCCTTGCCCAACTCTGCCTGGCCAGCACCGCTTCTCCAGTTTCTCTTAGACACCTCTCTAGCTTGCCTCACCCCATTGCCTATGCACCTCAGTGCTTTCCAACCATTACAATTGTGACACCTGGTCACCTAGCAGGACAGCAGGATAAAGGCTTCAGAGCAGAACTTAGTTGGGTCATTTGCTAGCTGTGCACCCTTGGGCAAGTTGCTCAACTCTTCTGTGCTACAGTTGCCTCCTCTGCCCTGGAAACAATTCTGTCCCATCCTCCAGCTCTTGCTCTCAGGAGCCCGGCTCCCTCTGGAGGTCCAGAACCCGGCATGTGTCTCTGTCTTGTGTCTCTAGGCACCTCCTGCAGAGTCCTGGGCCGTGGACAGAGACTCGGCTTTCTCAGGTACAGACTTGGGTTCAAATCTCACAGGCAGTCATATGGGCGGGGCAATTGTGAGGCCTGAGGGACGCCGTGTGTAAAAAGCCCCTGCAGGCCGGACACGATGGTGTATACCTGTAATCCCTGCACTGTGGGCGGCTGAGGCAGAAGGATCCTACATTCAAGCCCAGCCTGGGCAATTCATCGAGACCCTGTCTCAAAATAATAACTAAATAAAAATGTCTGGGCATGTAGCTCAGTGCAAAGGCCCAGTACCACAGTTCAGTTCCAGTACCACAGCAGGGAACAGCCCTGTACACAGTCAGCGCTCAGCAGGTGCTCAGCAGATGAGCACTGTGCCCTCGGAGCAGGGTGCCCGGCCCGGGCCCTGCCAGTGTGAGCATGGGAAGGGGCCGTACCAGCCTCCAGCTCAGGTGCGACCCGCTCGAAGTCGGGCACGTCCTTCACCCGCAGGTGGGGCACATCCCAGTTGAATTCCCCGTCGCCGCCCTTGGCTGGGGCCGGCCGCTCCTTGGATACCAGCGTCCACAGCACCAGTTCCTTGATGAGTCCTGGGCCGTGGTGAGGAGAGGACACGATGAGGTGGGGGAGACTGACCCGGCTCTCGGCGCCACCCGCCCACCTTGGCGCCCAGCCCGGCCCAGTGGCTCCAGGGCTCTCCTGGAACAAGCCCTTCCTGCCCTCCTCCTACTCTCTCTGCCGCTCCCTGAAGGTCATCAGAGCCCACACCCAGCGTCAGCACCCACCTCCCACCTGCCGGCTGTGTGGCCTAACCCCTCCCTGCCTCAGTTTACTTCTCAGCGAGAAGGGCAACTGGACCTGTTGTTCAGCACTGTTCTGAGAGCTCAAGTTGAGAAAGAGGTAATGCTTGTGCCAGCTGGCCGGGGCACTGGGGATGAACTGTGCCCAGCGAGGCTCCTCCTGTGAAGTGGGCTGCCCGGGGGCCTCCAGCCAACCCAGTTCGGTGCCCTGCGGGCTGCAACCTCTGCCCCGCTCTGCCGAGAAGGCTCTTACCCCTGCCTCTGCCCCCTGGCTCACCATCTCCACCCAGGCCAAGCCGAATGCTTTCCCTGGGCTGCCACAGTACAGGTCGTCCCCGTCACTGCACCCCTCTCCCTAGGGCGACTCTTGGGGCCCGACCCTGTCCCTCCAACCAGGCTTCCGGCGGCTGCAGTGTGAGACCTATGTGTGGCTCCTCTCAGGTCTCCAGCGTCCGGCTCGGGCCAAGTATTCAGCAGATGCCAAGTGGGGAGTAAGTGGCCTGGGCCCTGGCGGCTCAAACGCCTTGGGGCGGGGGCCACCTGGTGCTCCCGTGGGACTCCATCCCCGACACCTACCGCGTTGCTCCAGGAACCTGTGGGCGTCCAGGTAGCCCTGTCTGGAGATGTCAGCCACCACCTGATGACACACAGGGCAGGAGATCACAGGCCAAGGTTTGTCTTTAGCCCGACAGGGCCCAGTTCTGCCCACCCACCTGGCGACTTCTCAGCAACACTGCAGATGCCCCAGACCCGTGGACCCCACCCCCTGCAGGCTCCCGGCTTCCGGCTTTCCAGTTCCGGTCCCTGTGTTACAGGGTAACCAGGCCCTGCCGGGGCAGTGGCACCTTCACCCGGCTCGTGTGGTCGCGGAGTGGTGGCCCTCTCCGCCCCTTTGGTGTGCATGTCCAGAACGCGTGGAGACAGGCCGGGGACCAGGAGCCAGGCCGCCGGGAGAAGCCCAGCCACACTCTGAGGGCCTCTGTCTCCCCTCTTGAGAGTCTGTCCACCCAGAGTACGGGGAGGGCCACAGCACAGGAAAACGGCCTCGCGCACAAATCAGAAAGCACTAGGCCCACAGGAAAGGGCTGCGGCCGGAGCAGCGTTCTGGGGAGGAGGACCGCGCTGCACCTATGAAGGGTTTGTGGTCAAACATCACCTCCCAGAAACTCCAAGGGCAAAGCTCAGGAAATGCGGGCTTTTTGTCCGTTTCTTTGTGTGCTTGCCCCTCCCCAACCGATGGCCAGTTTGGCCACGGTCTAGGACAGCGGCCAAGAGCAGGGTCTCAGTCCTGGCTTTGCTGCTCCCGGCTGTGCGGCTTTGAACAAGACCACTAATCTCCCTGAGCGCTCGGTCCTCTGAGAGGTGGAGGTGCCCAGGACCTGCTCACAGAGCTGGCAGGGTGGCTGGTACAGGCCAAGGCCTGGCTCCAGCTCCAGCGAACCTTGAGGTGGGGGCCAGGCCCCACTAGATACTCAGGAGGGCTGGAAGGGACAGCAAGATTACAGCTCGGGCCCCCGGCTTCGGATGCCCAGGCTAAGTATGCAACAAGGGCGTGTGTCCGGGGCCCGCTGAGGCTGTGGGGCGGGGCCCTGAGCCCTGGCCGCACCTCTGCCTTGGGAGGGCCAGACCTACCTCGGGTTTGGGAGGGAAGAGGGACATCCAGCCGAGGTAGAAGTTGGAGGTACAGATCTGGAAGGAAGCGTGGAAGGCATTCAGCTCGTGCAGGCTGGCCGAGGGGCTCTGGGGGCAGATGTCCCCGGTCCCATGGTAGGGCGAGATGGTGATGGTGGAGGGCGAGCTCGCGAAGGGCATGCTGTTACTCAGTGCTCCGTCCATGTAGCGCTACAATTCAGGGGGACAGTGGGCTGGACGGATCTTGCAGGGTGCCCATGCCCTCCCCATTCACAAGGATGAGCCCAGCCGTGGCCCCCGCCCGCCCGCTACAGCCTGGGCAGGCCGAGAGGGCCCAGACTCAGCAGGTGGCCAGGGAATGGGGCCTCCCCCAGCCACAGCCTCCCACCTCGGACCTTCCGCACACCAAGCACAGGGAGGGGGTGGACATCTCCCAGGCCAGCTGTGCCCCAGGCTGCACTCACCTCCCCTCTGAACTCCGGAGGGATCGTTCCACAGTACAAGGGTAAGAATAAGGTGCAAATCGTAGCCTGGGGAGACAGTGACGGGGGACCGACATTCTTTTACCCATGATTCCACACCTGCTCCCCCACTCAGGGGCACTGACCCTGGTGTCAGGTGTGGACAAGGGACCCACGGGGTTGTCACACTGGAGCAGTGTTTCAGTAAGGACTCCCGCCTCACCCTCTCCTCTCTGCTGATGCCCCCCTGGCCCCCACATACAAACAGAGGTACTACATCTCCCTCTCCCTCACCCGCCTGCCACGGACTCCCGCCAGCCCCCGGGTCCACTCTGTTCCCGGGGATGTGCTCCGTATCTGAGCCCCGCGACTTGAGATGCAAATCCTAAGGAGGCAGAACTCCCGCCTGTCGCTTTCCCTGGGCACCCTGCCTGTAACAGGTGCTCAGAAAAAATCTGCTGGCTCAAAAAGCACCCAGAGGAGGGGGCAGGCGGGGGCTGCGCAAGCACCCTGTGGGAAGAGGAGCCCCCTCCCTTGCATAGCCAAGGGTGTGTCTGAAGCGAGCACACTCCCCTTGCCCTCCTCTGGGCGCCTGGCCCTCTCCGCACACACCTGCTGGCTCCCTCAGCGCGCCTGCCCCTGGGAAGCACGCATAAACCCCTTCAGCCCCAGGGAGAGTCCCCACCCCCTGGCCACCCAGGATCTGGGTCCCAGTGCCATCTACCTGGATGAGCTCCTCTTTGGTGGCAAAGTCGGTGACTATGACGTTGTGGCCATCGGGCCAGTGGGTCAAGGAGATGCCCAGCCGCTGGGAGGCCAGGATGTGACAGTCCTCGGGCAGGGTGTCTCGCAGCCGCTGCCTGATGTACTCGATAGGCGCGTAGGCCGGGTGGAAGATGCCTAGGCTCAGCCCCTCCACGTGCTTCACCATGGCCATGACGCTGGAGCAGCAGAAGTCTGCAGGGCGGGCCGAGGAGGAGAGGCCTTAGCCCAGGGACACAGGGCACCCGAGCTTTGGGCAGTGGGGGTGGAGTAGAGGGTCTTTCCCTCTGCTCCTCAGAATTTCCCCGCTGCACCGGAATTCAGCCATGCACCCCCAAGTGACCTGAGCTTAGGCTTCCTGCTTTGCAAATGGGGTAACCACGGTCCCCAGGTGAGACACGCACTGGGATGGGACGCACTGGGTGTGAAGACCTCAGGACACAGCCAGGCAGGGCTACCTGTGCTCCCCAAGAATATGCCTCCTTGGGGTGTCCCCAAGTTGGGGGGCCTCCCTTCCCCCAGTCTAGGACGCACCCACAGACTTGCTGGAGATGATGCTGATGGCGCCGAGGGCGCCTGCTGAGGAGCCGTAGAAACGGTCGGCACCCTGGATGAGGTGTGGGGCGTGCCTGCTCAGGCAGTGGATCACCCCCACATGGTAGAGACCCAGGTAGCCAGAGCCAGCGAAGGACAGGCTCCAGCTGCCCTGCTTCTCCAAGAAGCCCATGGCAGGAAGGGCCAGGAAAGGGATCGGCTGCGGAGGGGCCGGGGAAGGATGACCGTCTGCTCCAGTCAAGGCTGCACGCTGCACGGGGCTGGAGCCCAGATGTACGGCTCCAGCAGGGCCCGCTGTCCGGGTGTCACCAGCCCTGCCCTGCCCCAGCCTGAGTCAGCCGTGGCCCCAGCCAATGAGGTTCCCAGGCCACGACGAACCCCCAGGCCAGCTGTGCCCCAGAAGCCGCACACCCACACCCACGGAGGTCACAGATTTCTGCATGACAGGACCCAGGACCTTGGCAGAGATATTCTCCACTCTCATTTTCCCAGTGAGGAGGCTGGGTGTGGCCAGCAGTGACAGCCAAGGACGCAGGACAGCTGGACCCCTGTATCTGCCCTGAATTTGGCAAACTTTGTCTTTTTTTTTTTTTTTTTTCAAGTAAAAAACTTTAATTTCAGGAACTGAGTTCCCTGTTTATAAATACACTAAAGAGTAGTCCACGCACATTTAGATCAAGCCTAGGGAGAGTATTTTAACAAAATGACAACTTTTCCAAAATGTTGAAGTCGGATGGATGTTTGCTTCACCCCAGAATATGAAGTTGATTTGAAATGAGAAATGAACTCCTTTTCAGATGTTAACACAAAAACTCGGAAGACATAATTGTTCAAAGAATCTGACAACGGATATTTCATTCTGATGTTGGGATTCTAAAATACCCAGTTGAAGGCTGAATGAATCTTCTCTATGATAAAAGAAAAATTAAAACGTCTGAAATTGTGCTCAGGACTGCGGGGACAGAGGAGTGGGAGGTGCTGGCCCTTTTAGTAGCCACCCTGTCTTTCAGGGCCTGGGGCCCCCGTGGGAGTCGGGTGGTCTGGGATTCAGACTCAGCTTTCACCACTTCCCCCGTTTGCTTCCAGGGCAGGAGTTTCCCCCATCATCAGTGGGACTCGGATGTGTGGACGGACAGAGCCCTTCCTGCTCTGATCCCTGCACCCTCAAACACACAGCCATCAGCTGCCCAGCCCCAGGGGCCAGGGTTGGTGCTGGGGCACAACAGGGGACTCATGAAGGTAGGGACCGTCACAGTGCCACATCTAGGTGCAGACAGAGCCCTGGGGAAGCAAAGAACCAGCCAGATGTGCCTCCTCTGGAAGGCAGGGTGGCACAAGGGATGCTAACCAGGAGCCCATCAGGAGGAGGGAGGACATGTGAGGACAACAGGCAGCAGCAGGACGAGAGAGAAGGGGGAGGGAGAGGAAGGGGAAGGGGGAGGGGAGATGGGGGGAGAGGGAAGGGGAGGGGAGGGCAGGAGGGAGACCACACAATCCAGCGCCACTGGATTGAAACCTCGCAGAGTTGCAGTCAGTGTGTGGATTCACTGCAGCGCTGGTCACAATAGCCAGGTCAGGTCCCTGGCAAAGGAGGGGTCTAGAACGGCACGGGGAGGCCCAGGGACCGTGCAAACACTGAAGCCGCATTCGGCCTGCATCGGTCTGCATTTTGGAAGTCATGTGGGCCACGGCGGGGCACTGAGTGAAATAGTAAAGGAAAATAGATTGGGGGCATCTGAGGGGCGGCTCTGCTTGGGGCAGAGCGCCTGGGGTCTCTTGCCATGGCGGCAGGAGGGAGCTGGGTGTCAGGAGGGGCTGTGGGGGAGCTCCATAAGTTGATAAGACACCTTGCAGTGTTCACTGTGAAGAACACACTGTGTAGTATTCACGCTCTGTCCTGTGAGAGAAGAGAGCTAGTCCTACCTTACAGATGAAGAAACTGTGGCGCAAACAGGAGCCCAACCAGGGAGAGGCAGAGCTGGGAGTCTGTGGGCCTCCTGGTGGGCTCTGGGGAGGGCAGAGGGGACCGGAGTCGGGTTGGAGCGTGGGCTCCAGCCGGAGGGGTCCGCAGGGCTGGGGGGAGCAGGGCTTTTGGGCAGGTCCTTCTGGGGGGCGGAGAGGAGACCAGAGGGATCACTGAGACAAGCAGAGCCAGGTCAGCAGCCTAGCAGAAATGAATGCACAGCTAAGTGACAGAGTGCAGCGCGGCATCTGTAGAGGTCAACCTGGTAGGAGAAAGCAGGGGAGACAGGGAAATACTCATGTATCTGTCTACTGTTCTGTTTTGTTTTGTTTTTGAGACCAGGTCTCTCTGTGTAATTCAAGCTGGCCTTGAACTTACTACTGGCAGGAGGGACGGGAGAAGTATTCTTCGGGAAATCTCTGCGTCTGTGGTTGGGACACAGGAGCT
>NW_004955413.1:28837610-28839200 GCF_000276665.1 Chinchilla lanigera
AGAGGGAGGGGGAGGGGAGGGGAGGGGAGGGAGGAGGAGGGAGACCACACAATCCAGCACTACTGGATGGAAACCTCATAGAGTCGCAGTCAGTGTGTGGATTCACTGCAGCGCCGGTCACAGTAGCCAGGTTCCGCCTAAGTGTCCGCCACGGGTGAGTGAACAGGTAAAGAAGAAGTGCTAGTAGACACTGTGGAGTACGATTCAGCCTGGAAAAGGGGGGCAATCCTGTGGTTTTGCTCTCCCGCCTGGCCCTGGAGAACATTGTGCAACCCGACACGGCACAGCCAGACAAAGCACTGCGTGTTCTCATTTGTCCATGGAAGATGAGGCAACTCAGCCTGAGGGAGCCGCAGAGGGAGGCGGTGAGCAGAGCGGGGTGGGGCTGTCAAAGGGCACAGGGTCGGTTAGACAGAAAGAATGAGGTTTTCATTTCCCTTTGAGCTATATCGCAGGGTGTGGGGAGCTGAATAATAATGTACAGCATTACACGTTTCAAAATGGCTAAGAAATTAAATTTCCAATGTTTTTACCAAAAAAAAAAAGATATGTGTTTGAAGGGATGGCTGATGTGTGTTAATTAGCATGAGGTGATTGTTCCACGTTGTATTCATAAAGGTTGCTTTTTATCCCACAAACGAATGCCACTGGCAGCGTCAGTTTATAGTTAAAAATAAAAATAAGTAAGGTGAGGGCCAGGGATATGGCTCAGCGGTGCAAGCGCCTGCCTGGCAAGGGCGAGGTCCTGAGTTTGATTCCTGGTACCCAAATAAATAAAATAAATAAGATAAATAATTTCCCACAAATTTTTTTCAAAAGACTTCAAGGCCACCAGATCCAAGGCTTGGCCCCGACCCGGCGGGAGTTGGAGTTACTCTTCAGGAGCGGGATTTGAGGGGAAGAGGTTGGCTCACAGCTCTGTGCTCGGGGAGGCTGAGGCAGGGAGAGGCTTCAGGCCCGGAACACGGCGGTGTCCCTGTCCTGTGCAGCTGGACTGTGATCCTTGTTCACAGGAGAGGGCTTGGGGGCTTGGCAGGGGGCAGGGGCTGCGGCTCCCGACCCACGCTGTCCTTGGACACAGGCTCCATCCCCCAGAGAACAGAGGACCAGCTTCTCACAGTGTCCCCAGCACTGCTCCAGGAGGAAGGGGTCTGGGGCCAGGGGACCCTGTTAACCAGACCTTATGGGCCTGGGTTTAGCCGCTGCCCCAGGGACCTGGGCACTGTCAAGGCAAGTAGCAATGGTTTGTATCTGAGGGTGGGACCTCTGACCATGGTGATGCATCACCAGCCTCCACTGCCACCTCCAGACCTCACCACCCTGGCTGCCAGCACATCCCCTGCCTTCCCCCCACTGGCTGGGCACTGACTTAACTTCTGTGCCCAGCCAGAAGGGCCCAGAGCCGCCCCAAGTCACCACACCCAAGACATGACAGAGGGAACTTGGCCCAGGGAGGCTGTGGCACCAGAGCTGCGGGTTATCTGGATCAACATCCCAAGGCCACACTTGCCTGGACCTGGGGACCTGCTGCCACCCAAAAGGGGTCTGAGAGGACTTACAAAGTACAGCCTTCCCTGTGGCCTTATATAT
>NW_004955413.1:28840545-28851795 GCF_000276665.1 Chinchilla lanigera
CAACTATTGATAATCTCCTACCTCTTTTGTCTGTAACTCACTATCATTTGTCTATTTGCTTTCCTGAGAAACTATCTTATAGATAACAATATGTAAAACAATAACCATTGATAATTTCCTACCACTTTGTCTGTAATTTGGTAAGCCCCTCCTATTATTATTATGTTATCCTTCTTTTACTCTTTAAAATAAAAAAAAAAATACAGGGCTGGGGATGTAGCTCTGTAGCACATCCTAGCAAAGCACAAGGTCATGAGTTCGATTCCCAGTACCAAAAAATTAATTAATGAATTAATTAAATTAAAGCCTGTTTGTAATCCCAGTACTAGGGAGGCTGAGGCAGGAGGATGGCCATGAGTTCCAGGCCAGCCTAAGCTACACAGTGAATTCAAGGCCAGCCTAAACTACATAGCGGGACCCTGTCTCAAAACACCAATAAATAAAAAAAAACAATTAAAAGGGCTGGGGGCGTAGCTCAGTGCTAGGCCCCTGTGCTCAGTGCTGGGAGGAAGGGGGACTGCAGGGAAGCAGGGGTAGAAAAATGAGGAAGGGGCGTGGGAGAGGGGCATCTGTGCCCCGTCCGTGGAGCAGCGGTAGTGATGGCCAAGGGCAGGGCCGCACGGTGTTTTGGGGGAACATAACAGCTGCGGACGCTGAACTGGGGCTCGGGGACTTGCCAGGCTCTGGACTCGCCAGGCCCTTGGGAAGCCAGGTGACCCAGGGAGTGCTCCTTCCCTAGCCCACGGCTTCCCCTGCGGACCCATGCCTTGGGACTCCGGCTTGGCCTGGAACAGGCTCCAGGGGGCGGAGTGCCTGGTCTGGTGGTTCAGGCAGGCCCAGAGGGCTCCCTGGAGGAGGAGTTTGGGCAGGGCCTTGAAGGCCGCTGGTGGGATACCCGGGGTAAGACCTCCTGGTTCCCACCAGCCCAGAGCTCCCAGAGGGAAAACGCACTCTTACTGTTTGGTTATGAAAATGTTTTATCTTTCATAAAATAAAAGGAAGGAATGCTCTGCCCTGGCAGGGAGGCAGGGACAGGGCCAGACCTCGGGGCCTTTCACGGCTCCCTTGTCCGGTGGGACAGAGGTGGCCCCTTGTTACCACCCCGGCGGGGCCTGTTTGCGTGGATAACCAGGCTGCCCCCGCTGTGCCCACTGTACCCTGGGTATGAGTCTGGGGCGCTGGCCAGGCTCTGTCACCCCCTCCCTGGGTGGGGACGCCCCTCGGAGAGCCTGACTGGGGTTCCTGGGTGGAGGAACAAGACGGGAAGAGAAGATGGAAGGGGACAGCGGGCTCTGAAGTTCCCACCCCCAGGCCCGAGGCACTGGTCTCCAGAGCAGGGCTGAACCCACGGGCTGCAGGAGGGCGGGGCCTGCAGGGAGCCCGGGGAGAGTCCCCGCGCAGCCCCTGTAGCACTGCCCCCCATGGCGGGGCCCAGCTCTCTGTGGACTGGCTGGGATCCAGGCAGACAAGGTCCTGGAGAGATACCGTTCCCCTAGTGCTCCTGGTCCAGGCTGCCCTCCCTGCCCACCTGCACCTCCTGCGGCCATCTGCAGGTCCCACCACGTACAGCAACTTGGCTGCCCTCCTTCCCGGTGCCAGGCGCCCCCCTCCCAGCCTGCCTGCCCCCTCCCCAGCTCCTTGGCCGGCCCCTTCCCCTCCGTGGTCCCACCTCTTACCACTCCCAAGCCTTTGCTGCTACCCTGAGCCTGAAGGTGAGAACCCAGCCCTCTCCTCGAAGGAGCTCCCACGTCCCAAGGGGCCCCAAACCCCTTCCCCTTCCCACCCCTCCCTGTGTGGCTGAGCTGGGTCCTAACTCTTCTCCCAGGCTGGGCAAGTTGCTCCCCGTTTCTGAGCCTGCTAGGGGGCTGACTGCATCTACCCACCTCACTGACCAGACATCCGGCGTTCCGAATTATCCCAGGAAACACAGGACAAGGAGCAGCCAGACCAGATGGGAAGAGGTCCCCCCAGAGCCCCACACCCATGGGATAAACCAACAAATTGGGACAGGACCAAGGCTGGAAGCGACAGCATCAGAGACCAGCCAGCTGTGAACAGAGAGGCCCCTGTGGGCATGAGAGGGCCAAGGCCTCACCCTGTGTGCCAGTGTGGGCCTACTCGTTATAAACCACAGGCAGATAGGGACAGACAGTCTTGAGGAGGCCCCAGCCAGAACCATCGCCCTGGCACCCCAGGAAGCTGAGACCAGGGGCTTCCAGGAGCGAGACACACTTTCCCTCCACAGCCTTTATTGACTATTGATCACGTACTAACCATCCTTGAAGAGATAAAACAACCCAAGATCACAGGAGACCCAGATTCCCTGTGAAGAGGGTGGAAACAGACCCAAAGTGACTTTATAAACTATAAAGTGAGGAACCCTGGGGTATGCAATTTCAGGTTCTGGTTCTGGCTCCAGCGCTTCTAGACTGGTGACTTGGGGACTTTAACTGAGCAGTGACTCAGCTCATGACCCCTGGGAAGAATAAGTGACCTCCTCCCTCAGACCATGACCAAGAGTGAGCCAGTTAATAAGGGCAGGAGTTGACCAACGCCTGGCACAGGAGCAGTAGTCACCTTATTGCCTTAGTTATGCGGCACGTGTCACATGGCTTCTCACATTAGCCAGGTCCACACCTCCATCTGTGCAGCTGCGGAGTGCGGACCAATGGCTTGGCCCATGGCCCATGGGCTGATTTCAGAGGAGCAAATGGGACGTTTAATTTCCTGGGTGCATACTCACCCTTCACCTGGCCGGGGGGGCTTCCCTGTACCCGCAGAGCAGATGTCACCATGCTTCACACCTGGGGCAATGTCCTGGCCTCAGAACCTGAGCTGCATCCATAGGGTGATGTCCTCACCCTGTGGTAGGAACCCTGGCTGTCCCCAGCCTGGGCCTCGGGCAACAAGCGGAGACTCTGCTCTGGGAGGGAAGCAGGCGCAGCCGTCAGCCCAGCCCAGGACCACTGAAGGTGCGGCTGGGCCTGGCCTGAGAAAGGTCAGCCAGGGACCCCGAAGAGTCCACTGGCCATCACCTTGGTGGCCACCCTGAATCCGGGTTTGATTCATCATTGCTGAAGACCAGACCCTGTAGTGGTGGGGAACCCGCCTTCCCCAGGCGAGGCCCGGCCCTCAGAGGCCCCTCCTCTGGGCTTTCTACCGCCGGCTCCAGCTCAGCCAGCTCTGAGACCCTGAAGAGCCTCGCTCCCTCTTCCTGGGCAGCATCCCACGGGGGCCACAGCTCTGCTCAGCCAGTGCCCACGTGGCCCCCTGTACCTGTCCCAGGCGCTAACCGCCTCACCCCAAGAGGCCGATCTGCCATGGAACACCCTCGTAGGACAGCCACAGCCATGAGCTTCGCCTCCTGCCTGAGGACACCTGCTTCTGTCTGTGTGGCGAAGGTCTCACGGGCCCTCGGTGAGTCTCCCTGTGACGGGGGTTTCCGGCTGGGTCCGGCCATTTCCACAACACAGTGGACCTTATGACGTATAAGCCAGGCACAGGAAAACATACTGCTCCCCCAACCAGCCCTCCTGAACCCTCGGTGCACCGAGCCACTCCCAGGCCATCGGGCACAGAAGCACGTCAAGGGAAACTGGGGTTCGCCTCCGCAGAGCACTGGGATGCCCTGCAGGCCGTTTGAGAGGATGGGGTAAACCCCACACCGAGCCGAGCCCGTGTTCCCTCTGTCCCTGGTGCTCCCCAAACCGCCCCTCTGCACGCTCGTTCTGTCTCTCAAACTGGGGCTCACAGTGAGACTCCCAGGAGTTCAGGGGAGAGACCTTGGACTCGGACTTGTCAGCAGTGCCGAACCTGTTCAGTCTTTGACAAGTCTTCAATATGGACCAAATTAATGCATTTTGCACAACAAGATGGGCTTGAACATTTGGGGGATGGGGGTGGGATGCTGTGGTGTAGATAGATCTAGAATGTCCCTCGGAGCCTCAAGTGCTCACAGGGGGATCCGGGCCGGAAGGTGCAGGGCCCTGTGGCTGTGACTCAGCAGGGCGGACTCCCAGCCCCAGCTCTTCCTTTTGGTCTCGGTCTGCTTCCCGGTGCCCAGGGCTGGAGCAGCTGCACCCTCCGCCAGGCCGGCCTGCCTGCCTTTTCTGCTTGGAGCCGATCAGCCGTAGACTGAATACTCTGAAAACCGCAGTCAAGAGGAACTCCTCCCTGTGAAGCTGGAGTTGGGTGTTTTGCCCCAGTGACAGGACAGACGCTGACACAGCACGTTCACAATGCAGAGCAGGGCGGGAATCAGACCCAAAGTTTCAGGAAGCAAAAGGAGACAGAGGCGACCAGAGGCAGAGGTGCTGCGCTTTTATCCTGCTTTTATTTATTTGTTATTTGTTATTTTTTTTATTTTAAAGAGAATAAAACATTTTTAAAAACATTAAAAATGATATAGAATTTCAAAACAAGATGATAGGAAATCAACAATGGTTGTTATAGTACATATTGTTATCTTCAAAGTAGTTGCTCAGGTTACCAGATATAGGTATGCAAAATTGATAAAAACAAAATGAAGCATTAACTGTTCCTTTTAATAAACCAGTAGAAATTAGTAGTACAGTTATCTTAGTTATCACACACACACATATATTTATCCTGCTTTTAGTTCTGTGTGGGACAGCCCCCTCTGGTGAAGTTGGTACTTTTACCAAAAGCAGCCTCTCTGTCCCTGTTACATGCACACACGCACGCAAAGAAGAAAGAAAACTAGCAATCCTGTCCTTCCAGCCCTGGGGCTCCAGCTTACCTCCTCTAATTCCTGTCCTCTGCCTCTGGCTCCTCTCCTTCCTCCCGAGACCCTGCAGCCCTGCCATTTTCTTCTCTAGGGTGGAGCCCCTGGCCCACCACCCCACTTAGCAGGATCCGGGTCTCCTCCCTTGAAAACGTCTCCACACACCACTTCTGGAACCTGACCCACGGGCTGGCTCAGTTGGTGGACGTCAGATACCTCAGTTTCTTCCTCCTGTATCCGGGGATGTGGTTGGCTGTGCTCCCGGGGTTACCATGGGGACTGCAAAGGATGATGTCCGAAAGCCCTTAACAGCATCCCAGGTGTGTGCTATAAACATGGAAGCTTTAATCCGTTGCAATGTGGAGGGCTTCTGAGCACCTGCTCTGGCTGGAGGCTGGGGAACTACCAGTAAACAAGATCCAATCCCAGCCCTGGAAAAGCTCTTGTTGCATCTGAGAGACAGGTATGCACACCGAACTGCTCTGATCACCCACTGCTCGGAACCAGCCAGGACCTTGGTCCAGCTGTGCCCAGAGCAGCTCCGAAGAGGGCAAGGAGGGTGAGTGTTGGAAAGGGCCCTGCCGGGCAGGGGCGTGAGGGATGCTGGCTGCTGGCTGCTGGCTGCGGCCTGGGGTGGGAGTGGAGGCCTCTGTCCCGCCTCACTCTTGCAGGGATCCTGAGGGAAGGTCTGAGCATGCTGGAGCTGGCGGAGAGGATGAAGGGACCAAGAATGCATCCCAAGATAGCAGAGGTACAGGAGGAAGAGCCGAGGTTGGGGTGAGAGGTCTGCCCTGGGACTCTGAGGCTGTGGGGAGCTGGAGTGGGTGCTGGCATCAGGTCGGCTTCAGGGCTGACCAGGAAATGGGCGCCACCCTCACATCCCCAGTCACGGCCCCACAGCCCCTGACCCCACACCTGGGCGCCCACTTCGGTCCCCCCTGAGCCTTTGAGCCTCAGCAAGGCTCTGCCTCGGACCCATCCAGGTCTGCAGGGAGCAGCTCCAGGGCGCTGCCCCCAGCCCTCCCAGCCCCTAGGGCCTGCGATCAGCACACAAAGCCCCAGGCAGCTACCACACTGGTTTCCGGAGCTTGGCTCATCCTTCCTGTGTCCCTTGCCCCTAGTTTCCCTCCAGGGGGTCCCCTGAGGAAAAGCACCCCAACACACCCTGTCCTCTGTTCACCAGAGGCTGCCTAACTCAGAAGGCGGGGACCCTGCACCGCAGGGGGGACGGATGGTCACTTTGGGGCCTTGTGCTGGGGGCTGCAGCTGATCGCACACTAAGGAGGCAGGACGTCAAGAGGCAGAGCTTCGGGAAGGGAGGTGCCTGGACTCCGGGGGTGCAGAGGAGCCATAGCGACCTGCTCATCCAGACAGCAGGCCGGCAGGCCACAGGGGACAGAGAGAGCCGTGAGGGAATGTGGGCTGGGCCCGGGGCCTCTACACCTCCAAGCCCACGAGGGCCGGCCACTCAGCAAGCCTTCTGTGCCCCCACGCCGGCCCGTGCCCCACCAGTTCTCTCCGCTCACTCTTTCTAAAGTTTTGTTTTGTTTGTTTGTTTGTTTGAGACAGGATTTTGCTATGTAGCCCAGGCTGGTCTCGAACTCTCCATGATCCTCCTGCCTCAGCTCCCCAAGGGCTGGGATTAACGGTGCACCACCACGCCTGGCATCCCTTTTCAGTCTTGGCCCTTCCCCCCTGTCCCCAGGCCTGCCCTCCTCCCCATATCTATGATGATGCCGTCACCAGCTGGTCTCTTCCCTCTTTCTCCCTCATTTCCTCCCCAGCTCCCCAGAGGAAAATTTTCATCATCGATGTTCTACCACTGAGCCACCCCCAACCCCTTTACTGGTGTTTATACAGAATAAATGCCCCTGGGAAATTCTCAGGTGAGACCACAGGGGCTGAGGGCACGTGGATTCGCTGCGTGGCTTCTGATGTCCCCTGTGACCTTCGCACACCTGGTCCCCGCAGCTCCTCCTTGCCTGCCTATCTAGGGGAGAGCGCTCAGCTGCTGCGGCCAGAGCCCAAGCCCCACCAGAAATTCCAAGCCAGCGCTCTGGCATCAGCCGGCACTCTTTCCCTGGGAGCAGTAGCTGTGCCCTGGACCTGGATGGCCGGGTCCCTCCCATCTGCATTGCCCACTGGGTCACTAAGTGCTTAGGGACCAGAATGCGGCCGGTATTCCCTCTCCACCTGCCTGGGGGCCACATCCCACTGCCTCCTCCACTGCGTTCCTTGAGGGGCAGCTTGAGGCTGGCTTAGCCTCTTCTTCCCTGCAGCCCCTGCACAGCACCTTCAAGGGGAGCCAGTTTCCTTCACACAAGTTGGGGCAGGAGGGAGAAAGGAGAAATTCCTGGACAGAGGGGCCTGAAGGCCAGAGGGAAAAGAGGACGCTGGCTCTCTGAAAACCAGAGTGCGGGTTCTGACAGCTGGACCACAGCCTGGAAGGCAGGAGCGCGCAGGTGCAAGGGGCTTCTGAGGGCCCGAGACACCTGTAAGGACTGAGTCGTTCGCCTGCACTATGGAATATGCTAACCAGCCCAATGGGACCCTGGCCTAACTATAATAAATTATAATCTCGTTTACACTGTGGTTTTGACACCCCCCTCTCCGTGGGCTTTGGGTCCCATGACGGCTCCACAGAGGCGCATAGAGGGACAAAAACTCCCCCGAGCACAGACGGACAGGAGGAGACGGCCCTGACCAGAGTGAAGCTGAGCCAGCTTCAAGGGCTGCTCCCGCCCAGCAGAACAACACACAGGCTGCCCATCTGGCTGCTCCAGCTGTGAGCTCTTGGCCGGCCGCACCCACCCCAGTGGTAGATCCCGACTAAAGAACTCCCTACTTCTTTATGTCCTGCCCAGTTCTTGTGGATACCAAGAACCCAGGACAGTCACCACCCGGGACAGCAAAGCGACCCCGAGCACTTTAAACAGATGTGAGACTTTTTAAACAAGATGAATAATGCGTTTCTGTGCCTCAAGCCACATTTTGGAAACTCAAATTCTGGTCTTTTCAGTGCAACTTAGACTGCTCTAGTTTTACAGGGATTCCAGAGAGGCAAGTTGTTTTTGTGGGGGGTGGCAGGTCCTGGAAGTCAAACTCATGACCTTGCACTTGCCAAGCAGGCGCTGTGCTATTGGGCTATATCCCCAGCCCAAGGGAGGAAAGTTTGAACCAGATCATCTCTCCTCAAATTGCAGTCTCTGTGCTGTACACACACACACACACCACACACACAATCCTGGGAGGCCTGGCTGTACTCACGAGGGAGATTCACAGAGACTGAGCTAGTGAGTGGCCCTGGGGACTGTGGGGTGGGGGACCTCGGTCCGGAAGTGGACTCGGTGTCAGTTTTTAAATGCGCATTCTGACCTTTTCCTGTCCAGCCTGAGCAAAGTCATTGGTCAGAGACGGGCATGGTGACGCATGCCTGTAATCCCAGCACTCGGGAGGCTGAGCCTGAGGCAGGTGGATCCTTGCGAGTTCAAGACCAGCCTGGGCTACAAAGTGAGTTCAAGGCCAGTCTGAACTGCATAACGAGACTCTGTCTCAAAAAGTAAAAAAAAAACAACAAAAGTCATTGGTCGGAGACACTTTCCGTAGAGCACGCTGCCTCCTCCCAGGGTGCCCTGCTCTGCCGGGCTGCCTGTGCAGAGGTGAGCAGCTCCGCCTGGGTCCTCAATGCCCAGAGACTGGCCGGCTGGGTAAGCAGGCTGGGGGCTGGCAACAGGTACACAGTGGGCAGTGCAGCGTGGCTGGATGGGCGGGAAGGAAATGAATGCTCCAGGCTGTGTGCAGTGCATGCACCTCTAGTTCCGGTGATGTGGTAGGCTGAGACAGGAGGGTTGCCCAGGCACAGGTGTTTGAGGCCAGCCTGGGCCACTTACGAGATCCTGTGTCCTCCCCAACCCACCTGAGGCCTGTGCTGGCACTGGGAACTGAGAGACAGGCCCAGTGCACCTGCTGCCCTGCACTGTCGCCTCCTCTGAGAAACCCTCCCTGACTCCTGCCCGCCCTCCCGCTGAGGTGGCCATGCTCTTGGTGAAGAGGGACTCGGGCTTCCGGGGTGCACGCTCTTCCCTGAGTCCATCTTAAAAAAAAAATTCCAGGCCAATCACCCAGGTCCGCAGGCAGGACGTAGCAAGCTGGAAGCAGCGCTGGTTGCTCCAACTGCCGTCACTAACACCGACTCCTATTTCTGCTAGCGCTCCTGTTAGGGATTACACATTTCAGCATCCTGGCCACCAGCCTTTCAGAAAGCAAGGCCCATGGATGGTTCATCTCTGTACCACAAGCAGACTTTCTGGCAAATAATAACACCAGTGTCCAGGCCTGAAATCCTGGCACTTGGGAGGCTGAGACAGGACAGTTGCTGCTAGTTTAAGCCTGAGCTACACAGCAAGACCCTGTCTCAAAAAAAATCAAAACCGTTCCAGCCCCTTAAGAGCGGTTTCCGGATGTGGCTTTGTCCACTCTAGTGCTCATGCTGAGTACAGTACATGTGCTTTAACTTCTTGGGAAATTCGTTTATTCTTCTCTAGAGGCTGCTAAACTCCAAGTGGTCACGCAGATGGAGCCAACCACAACCACAAAGGTGCCAGACTCCTTTTACTGGGATCCCCTAGATCAACCTTGTAAAGGGAATTCAGCCAGGCATGGTGGCACACACCTGTAATCCCAGCACTCGGGAGGCTGCGGCAGGAGGATCTTTGCGAGTTTGAGAGCAGCCTGGGCTACAAAGTGAGCTCAAGGCCAGCCTGAACTGCATAGTGAGACCCTGTCTCAGAAAGACAAAAAAGGGCGTGGTTCATAACTGCTAAACTGCAACATGACTTCCAGCCACAGCCCCTGAGGTCAGCTCTCTGAGAAGGCCCTTGACTGTGGTTTTCCCTACACCAACCTTCTCAGCTCCAAGCAGCTAGATGGAAACTATACCCCTTCTCCCCTACTGCAGCTAGGGGTGCTTCTTCAGAGGGAGGAGTGTTATGGGCAGCTAAGTTAGGTAAAAATATTATAGGCAGTCTGAGGAGGGCCTACCTGGAGGGGGTCCGTACAGAAGATAAGTACAGTTCAAAACTGTGGCTGGAGGCCATCGGAAGGAGATTAAAACCACAATAGCTATAAAACCACAACAGCTATTAAAACCACAATAATTAAAACCATGATTTAAACCCTTCCCTAAGGGATAAACAGAAATTTGAGATTATTGGTATAACTCTTTGGAGATTTCTCATTGTCTCATTAGGGATGGGCCATCCTCCCACCCACTAAGATTAAAACTAAGACTAAAGCCACTAAGACTGAAGACAAGACTAAGTCTAGAGATTATCGACCAAGGCTAATGATGTCATCCCTATGCCCTCACTACCACCAGATCAGTATTGCCTAGGTGAGCTGGGTGTGAGCGCACACGCCTGTGATCCCAGCAATGGGAGGCGAAGCAATAGGCTCTCAGTGAGTTCAAGGCCAGCCTGGGCTACACGGTGAGCTCAAAGCTAGTCTGGACTACATAGCAGGACCCTATCTCAAAAAGAAAAAGAAAAAAGAAAAAAAAATCCACAGCAGAACTTGGGTATTCAGGGGCACTGCATTCTAAGCCCTTAATTTTAAGATGAGGCTGTTTTGAGCACGAATGATGCTTAGACTGACTTTCAACAGCAAGAGGACAGGGCCAGGGCTGTAACCGAGCGGTAGAGCCCCTCCAAGCATGCTCACCGCCCTGGCTTCCACCCCAGCACCACAGAGGAAATAAAAAGGACACAGCGAATGGAAGCTCATGGTGCCCACGGCAGCTCCCCCTACCCCGCTTGGCTCTGTTATGACACCCAAGGCCAGGTCTTTGTATTCCCAACTTACAGGCAGGGAAACTGAGGCAGAGAAGGTGTGCCGTGCCCATAGTCACAGGGCAGATCTGAGCCATATTGGAGGCCTTTGGAGAAGAGTTCTGGACTCTGACCGGTGCCCCCTCCTCAGTGGGTACCAACCTATCTTGGCCAAGGGGGGCAATGGGGTTGATGTCTGCCCTGCTAGCCCCCTACTTCCTGCAGGTTGGTGCTCTGGGGCCCCCACCCCCAGCAAGATCTGGCCCTGCGGTGGGCTGCAGGCTGTCTGTGCTCGTGCCAAAACCCTGATGGGTGGAGCTGGGGTCTAAGAGGGCAAGGGGCGGGCCCAGACCCCGTAGCAGGGCCCTGGCTGCTTCTGAATCCTGCCAGAAGGTGGGCATTGGCAGCTTCTGTGGAACCATGGAGCAGGCCAATGAGGGCCGACTTTGGTCTGGTCCCGCCCACAGAGAGGTTCTGCGTACCCCAGCCTGGAAGCTCAGGCCTGGGCAGTAAGCCTTCAACCTCTTGGGGTCACAAACCCCTTTAAGAGTCTGATAGAAGCCAGGCGTGGTGGCACATGCCTGCAATCCCAGCACTGGAGGAGGCTGAGTCAGGGGGATTGCAAGTGTGAGCCCCGGGCAACTTAATACTTAGTAGGATTTTATCTCAAGATAAAAAATA
>NW_004955413.1:28869223-28870247 GCF_000276665.1 Chinchilla lanigera
ATAAGATACTTCCATGACAAAGAACAGCTGAGGAAATTTATGATCACTAAACCAGCACTCCAGAGTGTTTTGAAGGACATTCTAGAAAGAGAAAACAAGGGCTACAACCCCACAAACCCCAACAGAAGGAATCCACCAGGAAGGCACACAGCAAATGGAGAGAGGAAAAAAGGGGGGAACCAACAAAAGGAAAATAACATGACAAGGATAAGTGAATAAATATCAGTTCTAACCATCAATATCAGTGGCCTTGATTCACCAATCAAAAGACACAGACAGGCAGAATGGGGTCAAGAAGCATGAGCTGCATACAAGAAACACATTTAATCCAAAAAGAAATTCATAGATTGAAAGTCAAAGGTTGAAAAACAATACTCCATGTGACAGGAACTCAGAAAAAGCAGGGGCAGCTATTCTGTTTGCAGACAAAGCGAATTTCAAGCCAAGACTGATTAAGAGAGATAAAGAAGGTCATTACATCCTTGTAAAGGAAACAATCCAAAAGAAAGAGATAACAATCATAAATATATATGCAACAAATACCAGGGCACCCAGCTATATAAAACAAATATTAATGGCCATGAAAAATCAAATAAGCACTAATACAATTGTATTGGGGGATTTCGATACTCCAGTATCACAAAAACACAGATCAACTAGACCAAAAAGTAACAATGAAATAATAGAACTGAATGAAACTTTTGAACAAATGGACTTAGTAGATGTCTACAGAGTGTTCCACCCTACAACATCAGAATAGACATTCTTCTCAGCTGCACATGGGATGTTCTCCAAAATAGGTCACATACTAACCCAAAGAACATGCTTGGATAAATGCAAAGGAATTGAAATTATCCCATGCATACTATCAGACCATAGTGCAATGAAACTGGAAATTAATGGCAAAAGAAACCACAAGAACTTCATAAACACCTGGAAATTAAATAGCACTCTCCTGAATAATCAGTGCATCACAGATGAAATTAAAGAATAAATTTTGACAGTTTCTACAGTTAAGTGATAA
>NW_004955413.1:28871177-28941567 GCF_000276665.1 Chinchilla lanigera
GTGCACCACCACACTGGGCCATCTTTAATGAAATTGGAAGGGAAGCAATACTCCCAAATTCATTCCTGGAAGCAAGCATTACCCTGATAAAACTGGAGAAGGACCTGACTAAGAGAGAGAACTGTAGGCCAATCTCCTTAATGAACATAGATGCAAAAATCCTCTGGGAAACAGAATGCAGTAAGTCGTCAAGAAGATTATACACCATGACCAACTAGGCTTCATCCCAGGGGTGCAAGGATGGTTCAACATATGCAAATCAATAAATGTAATACATCATATTAATAGAGCTAAGGACAAAAATCATATGATCATCTCAATAGATGCAGAAAAAGCTATTGACAAAGTCCAACACCCATTCATGATAAAAACCCTACAGAAAGTTGGAGTCAGGTGTGATGGCACACACCTATAATCCCAGCACTCAGGAGGCTGAGGCAGGAGGATCATTGTGAGTTCAAGACCAGCCTGGGCTACAAAGTGAGCTCAAGGCCACCCTGAACTGCATAGCAAGACCCTGTCTCAAAAAGGTTAAAAAAAAAAAAAAGAAATAAAATTGGAATAGATGGTCTTTATCTCAATCTGATGACAAACCAACAGCCAACATCATACTAAATGGACAAAAACTGAAAGCTTTCTCTCTAAAATCAGGAACAAGATGAGGATGTCCACTGTCTCCACTCTTATTCAACATAGTTCTGGGAACTTTAGCCAGAGCAATTAGACAAGAGAAAGAAAAGGAGTAACAACAGGAAAGGAAGAAGTGAAATTATTACTATTTGCAGATGACATAATACTCTACATAGAAAACGCTAAAAACTCCACTAAAAAACTGCTAGATTTAATAAGCAAATTCAGTAGTGTAGCTGGATACAAAGTCAACGCTCAAACATCAGTAGCATTCCTATACATGAATAACAAACTCACTGAGAGAGAAATTAGGGAAACAACACTTTTCACAATAACATCCCCAAAAAGAAATACCTAGGAATCAATCTAATGAAGGATGTTATTGGGTTAAATAACCCTTAGTTACTGCAGGCTGATCAGGCCCGCAATCTCCCAAGCCAGTGGACTGCGAAGGCTTAAATAAATGAGACAACAGAAATGATTTCAGGGCTCCAGGAGGGACTAACTCTCTTACAGCTGCAATATTCTCTGAGTTTAGACAAAGACTTCTCTGGGCAGCCCATATTTATTTGTTTTACAAACAAAGGAGGAGGATACTCAAGCAAACATGGGAATCTGGGCAGGACTTTTCCAAGTAATATATTGTGTTAATTTAGGAGAACTATGTTATCTCCAGGAAGGCCTTCACAGCAGGAGTGAGATACCTACAGCTACAGTCTCCTTTAAATTAATTCAAGTTGGAGCCAGATATCCTCAGCTGTGGCCTTAGCTTGTCCTTTGAGGTGTCACAGCTTCACAGGCCTCAGAGTGACCAGGGATTCACAGAGTTTTACTTACTATGAGTCCACTGCCCATCTTCAGACAAGGTGCCTAAGCTTCAGACAACTCACAAGTAAACACAGAAAGCCAATTGGTTAATATTAAATCCAGCTCAGAGCCACTTTGTAGTGGTCCCCAACAGGATGTAAAAGATCTCTATATTGAAAACTACAGTACTCTGAAAAAGGAAATTGAAGCAGATATCAAAAAATGGAAAGATATCCCCCCCTGTTGCTGGGTAGAAAGAGCCAATATAGTGAAAATGGCCATACTCCCAAAATTTCCATATAGATTTAATGCAATTCCAATCAAAATTCCAACAGCATATCTTACAGAATTAGAGAAAACAATCCTAAAGTTCATTTGGAACCAGAGGAGACCTGGAATAGCAAAAGCAATTCTGGGCAACAAAGGCAAGGCAGGGGGCATCATAATCCCTGGCTTGAAATTGTACTATAAAGCTACTGTGATAAAAACAATGTGGTACCGGCAAAACAACAACAACAACAACAAAAAAAAAACAGACCTGAAGATCAGTGGAACAGACTAGAAGATGCAGAAACAGCTCCAGACATATTCAGCCATCTTATGTGACAAAGGGGCCAAACACATACATTGGAAGAAAGGTAGCCTCTTTAATAAATGGTGCTGGAAAAACTGGCTCTGCACATGGTGAAGATTAAAATTGCACCCATATCTTTCACCACGCACTCAACTAAATTCAAAATGGATCAAAGATCTAACTATTAAGACAGAAACATTAAATCTGCTGGAAGATAGAATAGGTAAAACTCTTGAAGACACTGGTATAGGCCAAGACTTTATGAATAAAACCCCGATCACACAGGAACTATCACAAAGAATCAGCAACTGCAATCTCACCGTATTAGAAAGCTTTTACACAGCAAGGGGAACCACCAACAGAGTGAAGAGACAGCCCACAGTGTGGGAAAAGATGTTTGCCAGCTGTTCCCCAGACAAAGGTTTACTATCGAGAACATATAAAGAACTCAAAAAAAATCAAACCCCCCAAATTTAAAGACCCAATCCAAACATGGGCATCTGAAATGAATACACACTTTTCAGATGGACAAATACAAACAGCAAATAAATATACGAGAAAATGTTCAACATCACTCATCACTTGAAAGATGCAAATTAAAACAACACTGAGGCCGGGCGTGGTGGCACACACCTGTAACCCCAGCACTCGGGAGGCTGAGGCAGGAGGATTGTTGTGAGTTCGAGACCAGCCTGGACTACAAAGTGAGCTCAAGGCCAGCCTGAACTGCATAGTGAGACCTTGTCTCAAAAAGACAAAAAAAAAAACCAAAAACCAAAAACCAAAAACCAACCCTGAGATTCAATCTCACCCCAGAAAGAATGGCTGCCATCAAGAAATCAACCGATAGGGCCAGGGGTGGTGGCACATGCCTGTAACCCTAGCACTCGGGAGACTGAAGCAGCAGGATCGTTGCAAATTTGAGACCAGCCTGGGCTACAAGGTGAGCTCAAGGCCAGCCCAAACTGCATAGCGAGACCCTGTCTCAAAAAGACAAAAATAAATGAACAAACCAGAAATCAACCAATAACAAATGCTGGAGGGGCTATGGGGAAAAGGGAACTGTTGGTGGGAGTGTAGATTGGTACAGCCACTGTGGAAATTAGTGTGGAGATTCCTCAAAAAACTAGAATTGAAAATCTCATTTGACCTACCTATTCCCCTTCTATGTATCTTCCCAGAAGAATTAAAAACATCATACCACAGCAATATATGTGCACCCATGTTTATAGCAGCACAATTTGTAATAGCTAGATCTTTGAAACAACCCAAATGCCTATCAGCTGAAGAATGGATAAAAAAGACGTGGTCTTTTTATATAATGGAGTATTACTTAGCCATAAAGAAGGATAAACTGGAGACCTTTAAAATGGATGCAACTTGAGACCATACTCATAAGTGAAATAAACCAGGTGCAAATGTGTAAACATCATATTGTCTCCCTAGTTTGAGAAGCTGAAAGAGTAAATGTGATCCAAAATGTACAATAGATATTGTAAAATGGGAAGAAACTTCAGAAGGAAAGAGAAACTAGTTTATGGGAATGGGGAAAGAAAGAAGGAAGGGAAAAGTAAAAGGAATATATATATATATATATATACATATATATATATGATAGTTAAGATAATTATGCTGCTGATTTATCTCAATTCGTTGAAGGGATAGGTTTGCACTAGTATTTGTTTGGACAATTAAATGCTGATATCTTGCACAAGTAACTGACTTGAAGATAACAATGTGCAATGTGTTGACCATTCTTACCCTCCTATCATATTGTTTTGGAATTTTATTTTTAGATTCTACATTTTTTGTTTCCTTTTCTTTAAAAAAAAAAGTGATGAGCTCACAGTGGCTATGAGGTTCATGCTGCTGACCAGGTGAGCCGGGTGTGGTATTACACACCTACAGTCCTAGCACTATTGGAAGCTGAGGCAGGAAGATCGCAGGTCGGAGACCATCAAAGGCAATTTAGCAATTTAGTAAGATCCTCTCTCAAAATTTATAAAATACAGTGGGGGGCTGGGGATGTGGCTCAGTGGAAGAGCTCTTGCCTTGTGTGCATTAGGTCCTGGGTTCACTCCCCAGCACCACACACAAAAAAATACAATAAGGGGGCTGAGGAGGTAGCTCAGGGCAGAATCCCTGATTCAATCCCCAGAACCCACACATAAAGAAACAAAAAATTTTCACAGGGCTCAGAACATGCCATCCCAAAATATGGCATCTTGGCATATATGAAAGTGTTAAACTGAAGGACTCTAAGAAATGCCAAGGAGAGGAAGGACCTGCTGCCCTGAGACACCTTTGGGAGCGGGCCCTCCGGTGCCCAGCGGAAGTAGCAGCCTTGTCACTCCTGGTGAACACAGGCTTGCGTGGCCCTAGTGCCCCACCTGCAGCTCCCGACCTTGGTTCTGTCACACAGGCCAGGGCTTGGCACTCTTCCTTGAGCCCAGTACTGCAGCATGCAGCTGCCTCTTGGGGTCTCCCTGTCCTCACAGAAGCTCCTGCACCATGCAACACTGGGACTACACGTAGCCTGCTCCCCTCTGACTCTGTCTGCTCAACTGACAGCCCACAGCAGGGCTCAGCTTTTTTGTTTTTGGTCTTTTTGAGACAGGGTCTCCCTATGCAGTTCAAGCTGGCCTTGAGCTCACTTTGTAGCCCAGGGTGGCCTCGAACTTGCAATGTTTCTCCTGCCTCAGCCTCCCGAGTGCTGGGATTACAGGCGTGCGCCACCACGCCCAGCAAGGCTCGGCTTTGTGTCCCCTCTGAAACTTGCACTGAGACTGCGTCTCCAGTGCAAGGTGCTTAGGGTGGCGAGGTCACCCCCTCTTGGGAGCAGGCTAAGGCTGCTTTGAAACGACTCCAGGAACAGCTTTGCCCTTCTGCCCTCTCTGTGGGACGAGGCAGTAGGCAGTTGGGCTGAAGCCACGTGCTGGACCTTCATCTTGAACTTGGCCTCTGAAACTATGAGAGATAAATGTCAATTCTTTATCAATGACCCAATCTCGGGTCTTCTATTACAGTAACATGGAACAGACTGAGACAGCAGGTAGAAGCAAAGGGTATTTTTTCCCCTTTTCCTACCATAGTGACTTTAAAATGTGCCAGGAACCACACCCACACTGTCCTTCCAGAATCTCTTGATGAGTCTGGGGATGCAGGTCAGGTTTCCAAGAGCCTCTGGTAACACGCAAGCCTGTTTTCCATAACAATTTCTTGTACTGATTGACGGAATGGGGGATGGAGCCCAGGGCCTTCACACTGAGGTGCATCCCTAGCCTTTTTCTTATTTTTTTAATCGGCCAATGGTCTGGCCAGGTTGCTCAGACCAAGCTCAGACTTGGAATCCTCCTGCTTCAGCCTCCCAGAGTGCATGCTGCTGGTACCACAGGCCTGAGCCACCATGCCTGGCTTTTTTTTTTTCTTTCTTCCAGGGCTGGGTGTGGAACCCAGGGATTTATTCGTGCTAGGCTAGCACCCTACCGCAGAGCTGCACCCCCGGCTCCCAACCCCGTTTTGTAAAGGTGCGTTTAAAGACACTTGACTTGACACAAACTGTTGATTCACTAACATTGAGCCAGTGAGGCCTATTTAACTCACCAGTCTCTGTAAGGCACCGTGCACTCTTCCAGGACTCGGAAGTGTTACTTGGTGCTTCAGCGCTGTGTATGAGGGCTGTGTACGCAGCAAAATCCCCAGCAAAACGCCTCAAATGTGGAAAACATGGCCCTAAACAGACCACGAAAAAGACATTCACTGCTAGCAGGAACCCAACATGAAAGCTTGTTCAACCTCCGCTGGGAGGGGCCTAACCTGGCAATCCAAATCTTTACACTGCACTAAGCCAGTCTCTGAACATGCCTCATGCATTGACTTTGGAGCCAAGATTAAAATGTGGCAAGCAGGTGAATTCCTCAACGGAGCCTGTGGCTAATGAGAACCAAGAGTGTGTTTGCTTCCAACCCGAGCTGGTCTGTCACCCTCTGTATCCTCTCCCACAGTCCAGTAAGATGAACAATGCTAAGACTTATTCGAGGCCAAGCAAATGTGCCCCTGACATTTGTGCCCAGTGAGAGAATTAGTGTTGACCCCTGTCCTAGCTTGACCAGAACTGAAGCATCTCCCTGGATGTAGGAGTTCGAGTGTTAAAACCAGAACAGTCTCAAGCAGACTGGGATGAGTTGGTCACCCATCATATCACATAAAAACTTTTTCCCCCCTGGTACTGAGAATTAAACACTGAGCTACATCCCCAGCCCCCTATTTTTATTTTTGAGACAGGCTCTCCCTAAAGTCACTAAATTGCCCCTGCTGGGCTCAAACTTGCCACCCCCCTGCCTCAGCCTCCCAGAATCTTGGGATTACAGGCATGTGCTACCATGCCCGGCTCACATGAAATCTATTGAGAAATTTGAAACATAAATGATTTACCAGATCTAGAAATGAAAATCCTATGAAATACTTTTTATCAAAATAGAATGATTTGCGGCACTACTGTTTCCTACCTGCCTAGTTGCCAAAGTGAAAGTTACCACATTTCCTGTTTTATAACCAGATTTGCAACTGCACAAATGCAATAGCAGTTTCACAATGAAAACAGTTTCCCAGCCTTCACGGACAGCTGTTGCCCATCCATTCCCAGGTGTGTCCCGGGCACTGAGAATCGGGCGCCAAGCTTCAAGGAAACGCCCGTTCTTCTCCAAGGGCGGCTTCCTACCCTCCGAGGAGGGCCTGACACCTCCACTTGATTATCAGGTGTCTGAAGCCAGCACAATCACAGACCTCTGTGCCAGGAGCAAAACAGTCCCTTTTCCTTCTGCGAGAACAGCTGAAGAGTCATGTGGCCACTTCCCTGGGCCTGAGTGCTGAGCTTGAGGTAGATGTTTCCAGCTCCATGAGTTGGAACCATAGGGCTGCAGCCTGATTTGTGGACCCTGGGCTAAGGGCCGTGGGGCTGGCGCTGCGCTGGCTGCTGTCTGTCCATCACACTGACCCTCACGGGGACCTCTGTGCAGCTGTTCTCTCCCCCAGGCTGTAGGTAAGGACAGCGAAGCTGGAAGAGGCTGTGGGATGCTCAGTAGGTCAAGGGCGGAGAGTGGGAGTGTGCAAGGAGAAAGTGAGCTCACCTGGATTTGGACTTCCGGTCCAGAACTTACAAAATACGTGCTGCTCATAAACCACACCGTCGGTCTTCTTTTGTTGTAGCAGCCTGGATGGGGCCCGGAGAGGGTGGCAGAAGTTACCAGGCCTGGGCTTTCCCAGCTCCCACCCAGCACTGCCCTTCCTCCTGCCCGACACCTGTCAATCACGGTTTGTACTTGCTTTAAGTGACACTTAGACACGGACACTTCCTGTCACTGCCACGATGTGGAAAATCCCTGTTGCTTACTGCGAATCAAAGACAATCATACCAAACAAACAAATAGTGCAAGAAAATCAAGCTGGGGGTGGTGGCACACACCTGTAATCCTAACACTTGGGAGGCAGAGGCAGGAGGATCGCGGTGAGCTGGAGACCAGCCTGGGCTACACAGAGAGTTCAAGGCCAGCTCGCACTACTTATCACAACCTTGTCTCAAAAAAAAGAAAGAAAGAAAGAAAGAAAGAAAGAAAACAAAGATACTAAATTAAACTGTTTACATGGTGGGCCCAATTTATGCTGGCTGTCCTCATAAAAAAGGAAACGCGAAAGGGTCAAAGGAACCTGGGGGTGGTGGCATCTGTCTAACCCCAGCACTCAGGAGGCTGAAGCAGGAGGATCAGGAGTTTGAGGCCAGCCGGGGATACATAGCAAGACCCTGTCTCAAACCCCTCCCCCTAAAAAAAAAAAGAAAGAAAAATAAAGAAAATGTCAGAGGGATGTTAAGGACATACGCTGGCTCCATCTGGGACTTGCTCCTAGACTTGAAGGTTTTGTTTTGTTTTCTGTCTTTTTGAGACAAGATCTCGATATGCATGCAGCTCAGGCTGGCCTTGAGCTCACTTTGTAGCCCAGGCTGGTCTCCAACTCACAACGATCTTCGCGCGGATCTTCGTGCGGGCGAGCGCCACCACGCCCAGCTTCCTAGACTTGAATGAAAAGAAAGAAAAGACAGCCAAGTGTGGTGCTGCAAGCCTGGGAAGCTGAAGCAGGAGGATGGCAAGTTAGAACCCAGACTGGGCAAATCAGTTGAGACCCTGACTCAGAATCTTAAAAACGACTGGTGATGTAGCTCAGTGTGAGCGTCCTGGGTTCAATCCGCAGTTATAAAAAAAAAACAAGGGGAGTCGAAGGCTCTCCCCAAACATCCCTCCATCCTTCCTCTTTGGGGAAAACTCCCTCCCCGGGAGGGTGCTCCTCCGCCCCGCCGCCGGCCGGGAAGCAGGGCGGGGCGGGCGTTCTGATCGCCCATTGGGCCTCTCGCCGGCTCATTTGCATGACCCGAGCGACGGGGCGGGGTGGCGGGTGACGTCACGCGGGGAAATGCCTGAGCTGCGCCGGGCAGCCCGGAGCTGGCAACGCTGCTCCCGCGGATCCGAGCGGCGCCAGCTCCTCGCGCCCCGCGCGCTCCCTTGCCATGTACGACCCGGAGCGCGGCTGGAGCCTGTCCTTCTCGGGCTGCGGCTTCCTGGGCTTCTACTACGTGGGGGCAACGCGCTGCCTGAGCGAGCGCGCCCCGCACCTCCTGCGCGACGCGCGCATGTTCTTCGGCTGCTCGGCGGGGGCGCTGCACGGGGTCACCTTCCTGGCGGGGGTCCCGATCGGTGAGTCCGGGGCCCCGGGCTGTGGGGGCGCTTGCTCGGCCGCAGGCCGGGCTGCCGGGTTGCACGCGCACGGACCGACGTCGCCCTCGCGGTCCCATCGCCCCTCGCAGGGCGCGAGAAGGCGCGGGAACTCCGGGCCGCACGGGCGGGAGCTGGGCTTCTGGGGTCCGGGATGTTTGCGCCTCCCCGCAGGAGGGGACCCCCCAAGGGAGCTCTCAGCCCCAGGACAAAGCTGGGTCGTCCCAGTGCGACGAGGAGGGGGCGGGACCCTGGGTGCAGGAGCTCAAGGTGATGCTGGTCCCTGCGTTCTGAGCCTCAAGACACCGGATGCGCTTGGCGTGTTTGTGTGTGCGTGTAGTACTGGGGATGGGATCCAAGGCCTTCACACTGAGCTAGATGCTCAGCCCTCTCCACCCCTTTTATTTATTTATCTATTTATTTTTGAGATAAGGTCTCTCTGTGCAGTTCAGGCTGGCCTTCGCCTCACTTTGTAGCCCAGGCTGCATCCCTTTTATTTTATTTTTTTGATTTTTAATTAGTTGCGGAGCGTGGTAATGCATGCCTATAATCCCAGCACTTGGGAGACTGAGGCAGGAGGAGCCCGGGAGTTCCAGCCCAGCCTGGGCTATATAAGTGAGCTCAAAGCCAGCCTGCACTATATAGTGGGACGCTGTCTCAAAAAAATTTTTTTTTAAATTTATTATTTTGAGACAGTCTTGGTAAGTCTCGAAATTGCCCCGGCTGGGCTCAAACTCATGATCTTTCAGCCTTGTTTTGGTCATGGCCAGCACTCTTGGGGCTACCCTTCAGCAGCCTCCAAGGCAGACCCCCCAGGGAAGGGATGCAGGATAGAATGTTTCCTTCTCCTCCCCTCCTTCTCCCTCCCTGGGCCCTCCCTGGGGGCTGGCTTAGACCCGTGGACCTCCGCTCCCCCATCTTCTCCAGCCCTCCGGTGCCCAGCTCAGGGTCCCTGACATAGAGGTCCTGGAAATTTGATTCTTGGCCTAATTAAACATTTGTCCATGTGGCAGGGAAGGGAGGATGGGGTTTTTCTCCTTTACCCAAACTACCAGCCTGTGGCGCCTTTCCCAGGGCCCCAGGTGCGATAGCCCGGGGGTTCTGAGCCAGCTGGCTGTGGCAGCAGGGAGCTGGTGGCACCCAAAGGTCCGCAGGCAGGATGAGAGTGCCTCCTTCAGTTTTTGTTTACCTGGGCTGCTTTTGCTGTTTGCTCTTGGCTCTGCCTGCCAAGCCAGCAGGGAGTGACTTTGGCAGTACTGGAGAAGCCACCACGCATCAGCAAAGCTCTGCCATTGGGTGGGACCCGTGAGCTCACCCTGGCCTGACCGGATTTGGGATTAGGAGAGTCCGCCCTGGCCCGTTGCCAGCCCGCTGTCTTCCCCAGCAAGGGAGAGAGGAGCAAAGGGCAGAATGTGTCGCCTCTGGGAGGATTCAACTGGCGGTCTGCACACCGTGGGCTTTAGCAATGATAAAAGCCGCTCTGGTGTCCCGGGGTAGCCTCCAGGCACCACATGGCCAGGTGCTGAGCTGAGACAAGGTTGCAGTGCCCCAAGCCTGAGAGCACCAACTGCTCCAGAGAGGCGCTTCCCACGTGGGCAGAGGGCAGGTGCAGCCTGAGGCTGTGTTGGGCAGGACTTGGGCAGACACACGAGCCACCAGGTGCCAGGGAAAGGGGATCGCAGGTGTCAGGAGCAGGAGCCACTCCCTGTGTTGCTCCAGAAGCCTTGGGTTCCTTTTTGATCCCTGTCTCCTGGGAGCTGAGTAGCATTTCCCTGGGGCTGTGACTTGAGCATAGGTCCTCAGGGCATCTGAGCAAGGGCTGGACTTCGCAGAGAGATGGCAGAATCTGCCAGCAGGTGCAGATTCTCCCTGGCCTGGCTCAGTTGGTGGGCGGGAACCGCAGGGAACCAGGTCAGAGCCAGATCAGGACAGGCTGGGGACGTGTCTGTCTTCGTGCAGCCCAAGATCGATGGCTGGCTGGAGCTGGGCTGGGCAAGGCGGGCTCGTGTGCCAGAGCCGGGCTGGGAGACCAGTGGCGGGGGGTGTGACGTGCCCATCACATGGTCTGGTTCAGTGTGGCACTAGGGGCTTGAGGTGGAGATTATTTATCGGCAGCTTCTATGTGGAGCACCTTACAGGTTACATTTTGCCTCATCCTCTCTGCCTCTAAAATGTGGGTAAACCTTTCTTTCCTTTTTGCTTTCTTTTTCTTTTCTTTTTTGAGGCAGGGCTTCACTACGTAGTCCAGACCAGCCTTGAACTTGCTTATATGGGCCAGGCTGGCCTCAAACTCAAGGGGATCCTCCTGCCTCAGCCTCCCAAGTGCTGGGATTACAGATGTGCACCACCACACCTGGCGCATATGGGGGTAAATCTTAACCTACATGACAAACTGAGGTCCAAGTGTGTTTTTTCTCCTGTACCCCATGATGGTAAGACCTTCTGTGCCAAAGCTGTGGTCCCGCCATGTTCCTGGCTTTGTGACACACAGCCAGGGTGCTCTCTTAGGCTTCATCTCAGAGCCGAGGCCAGTGAAAATTTACCCCAAGCCATGCATGTCATTTCTCATTTCCTTTTTGCTGGATTGACTAAGACACATGGTGAAATTAGTGTCATTGAGCCCACTATACCTCCAATATTATTTTCACATCTAATCAATACAGATCATTGTTGATCACCTGCTTCCTGCTAAGCTTTTTTTTTTTTTTTTTTGTTGGTTGGTTGGTTTTTTTCCAGTACTGGGAATCGAACTCACGACCTTGCGCTTGCCAGGCAGGCGCTTTGCCACTGAGCTAAATCCCCAGACCCCCTGCTAAGCTTTTGAAGTGCAGGGTGTATTTTACACACTTCAGGGCGGACTAGCTCCAGGCCAAGGGCTCCAGGGCTGCGGGTGGCTACTGCGTCCTTATGCACAGGCCCAGAAGCAGCTGTGCAACCTCCTGGCTTCTGGTCTTGCCAAAAGCATCCCTCGTCTCACAGAGGTGTCTTCTTTTGTGTATGTCTCCTGTCCCCAGATCGGACTCTCCAGCTGCTCATGGACCTCGTGCGAGAGGCCAGGGGGCGGAACATGAGCACCCTCCACCCGAACTTCAACCTGTGCAAGCACCTGCGGCAGGGGCTCGAGGAAGTCCTCCCGGACAACGTGCACCAGATCATCTCCGGCAAAATCTGCATCTCACTCACCAGAGTGTCCGATGGGGAGAACGTGCTGGTGTCTGATTTCCAATCCAAAGAGGAAGTCGTGGATGTAAGCTGTTTTTTCGCTGGGTGTCTGGGTATTGTGGAGTAAAAAAGCAGCACAAGGGATTGTCGAAGGCCCTACAACTCGCGTGATACAAGGTCTGCATGTCCTGGTGTGTGTCAACCCAGACAGCCCTCCGACGTGCTTAATGCCAGCCCTGTTCTTTCAATTTCAAGTAATTCTTTCCCTTCTTTAGGACTCAGCTTGGGATCAGCCTGTCCAGGGGAAACTGTTGTGGGTGTGCCCCTTACCTCAAGCTGTTCCGTTTGTAAGGAGGAGGCCTTCCTCTCCTGGGCCTCTGTTCTTAGTGTCTGGGAAAGATAAAATAGTTTGCAATATCAAAAATATCATTTAAGACTGGGTGTGGTGGTGCACGCCTGTAATCCCAGCACTGGGAGGCTGAGGCAGGAGGATTGCCATGAGTTTCAGGCCAGCCTGGGCTCCATAGTGAGTTCCAGACTAGCCTGAACTACATAGTGAGACCCTGTCTCAAAAAACAAAAAATAACAACAACAGAAGTAAACAAAGAAGAAGAGCTGGGCATGGTGGTGCACGCCTGTAATCCCAGCACTCGCCTGTAATCCCAGCTCTCGCCTGTAATCCCAGCTCTCGGGTGGCTGAGGCAGGAGGATCATTGCGAGTTGGAGACCAGCCTGGGCTACCAAGTGAGCTCAAGGGCAGCCTGAACTGCACAGCGATACCTTGTCTCAAAAAGACAAAACAGCGAAGAAGAGGTCCTTGGAGGAATGACTACATTTTACTAACCATAGATTTTTACCAGGATGATGCCTGGCACAGATAACCAACAGCACCACAGCCAGTGTCCTCCTGTCTGTCTTTGCCCCTGGAAGCTTTCTCCAGACAGCCAGCACCTGTCCGTGCCTACCTACATCCACTCCCCCCCGGGAACTCACATGTGTCCTGCACTGTGCTTCTGAAGTATGGTCCAGTTCCTGGGGACTCTCACAAGGACAGCACTGGTCCTCTAGCCCCATGCAGCCACCAAGCCTACGCTGCATGGCGCCTCCATCCCATCTGTGACAACCGATCCTGGCTATCCTGGGGAGCATGGGCAGGAGAGTGGGGTGTGCTGTGAGGGTGAGGAGCTTAGTCTGCTGATCAGACCCCCGGGCCTCAAGGACAAGTGCGGAAGTTGGCTCGCAGTCTACTCCGCCTGCATAAGAGCACCGACTGTGCGCAGGAGCGTTTTCACGTAGCTCCTGGATCATTCAGGGAAGGCTGAGGGGCCTGGGAAGTTCGAAGACAGGGGCTCGGGCTGCAGCCTGACTTCCTTTTGTCTCCACAGGCCTTGCTGTGTTCTTGCTTCATTCCTTTCTTCTGTGGCTTAATCCCTCCGACCTTCAGAGGTGTGGTAAGTTCACCTTGGTGGCAGCTGGCGCTGAGTCACAGGGGCCTTTTTTGAAGCGTGGCAGCCTGGCTTCTCCCTGCAAGGTGGGAGGTCCGGGGACCCCTGGGCCGTGTGAGCCTCGTAGCTCTCAGCCTTACAGACAGAACCATCGCTGGGCCAGCTTCCAAGCAGCCTGGGCAGCAAGACCCAGTCCCTGTGCAGTGAATCACTTCTGTCCGTGAGGCACACCTGCCGGTTCACGCAATCCACATATGAGCACCGCAGGGAGCTTCCCAGCTGGCCAGTTCAGGAAGCTTAGGCATCTATTATTCATGTGAGGTAGGGCTGTCTTGTGAGGGAAAGGTGTAACCGTCACGTATTTTCTAACAGAAACAAAACTGTGTGTCTGGCCTTACACAGGCCTTTGCGTTGTTTTGTTTTGCTGCTTTGCAGGGCATAAGCCCAGTGGGGCTGTCCAGTCCTCACCTTTTTTTTTTTCATTCCTTGCCTTTTGAAGTCCTTTTTGAGCAGGCAAGACAGTCACAGAATAACTGATAAAATCATCCAGCAGCAGAGGCAGCAGGAGTCGCGTGTAGGAGCTACCTGCTTGGGTGTCCATAGTGGAGGGGAGGGGGCGGCTGTTGCTCTCTGCTGCCCCCATCAGGCAGGACATGTGTGGTGCGCTGCAGCACTGCTTTTATCCTCTGGAAGCCGAACGAGGCCCGGGAATGACCTAAGCACGCTTGGTGGCAGGTGTGGCCCGCTGTTCTGTCAGTGGCAAGGAAGACTAAGGTCCGAAGCCATGAAAGCATCGGGCTCCGCTCAACACAGCAGTGTGGCGCTTGAGACGTGCTTCCCTTCTTTTTTTTTTTGGTTTTTCTCCGGTACCGGGAACCGAACCCACGACCTTGCGCTTGCCAGGCAGGCGCTTTTGCCGCTGAGCTAAATCCCCAGCCCGACGTGCTTCCCTTCTGAGACAGATTTTGCCAAATGGGGCTCCATAGCCACGCAGCGTGGCTGACATGCAGGTCGCATGTGACGAGCTTAGCACAGAGCCTGGCCTGGGGCCTTGGGGAGGGTGAGCTTCTTCACTGTCACCGCATCGTCATCGGTCTCTTCTTCCGGCCTGGGGACACAGCCAGCGATGGGTTGATCGCTAAGTTAGCAGACACAGCAGAGGCACGGTCACTCCTGTGCCCTCCTGGGAGCCTTGCTGGAAACTAGGTCACATCCCCCTGATCCTCAGCCTGAGCAGGCTTAGGCCATTGCCACAGAAAAGCTCGAGGGCTGGCATTCGGCTCAGTGACAGAGGAATGCCTGGGGCACGCGGATTGGCTGGATCCCAAGCCCAGCGCCGCCTCCAGAGAATTCTAAGTGGAGGAGAACAGTGACAGCAACTGACCAGACTCACCCTCCTCCGTCTTCTCTGAAGAGTCCTGACTGTATTTTTATTTCTTGTTGGTAGTGGGGATCCAACCCAGGGGTGTTCCACCCCTAAGCTACATCCCCAGCCTTTTTGATTTTTTTTATTGTGAGACTGAGTCGTGCTAAATTTCCCAGGTGGGACTCCAACTTTTGGTCCTCCGCCCTCAGCCTCCCTGAGTGCTGGGATGACAGGCGCGCACTGCTACCCCTGGCTGGGGTTCCAGACATTATATTCCATGTCCCTTTGTGCCCTTGAGGCTTTTGCTGTCTTACTGTGTCCGCCATAGAAATCTTGATAACGCAGCTGGGCACCCACCTGACCTGTTCCAGACCCAGGGTGAGCATGTCTTGGTGGCTGAGGTGTAGCTGAAGGTGGCCGCTTCTCTTTGGGGCTCCTCTGGAGCTGTGCGGTGCTCTGGGGTGTCCTTATCCAGAGGGGCTGGCGGCAAGGTCCTTGAAATTCTCTTGATGTCCTCCCTCCTGAGAGCCCGGCAGCAGGGCTGGGGCTGGGGCTGGGTCCAGACCCTGGCTGCTGGGTACAAACACACTATACCTAGTCTGCTCCTGCTTGGGTGTGGGCGGGAATGTGATTGCTGAAGGACACAGATGAACTTTAACTTGTCTTAAGAATAACTTAGCCTTCCCAGCCAGTCGTGGTGGCTCACGCCAGCACTGGGGAGGCTGAGGCAGGAGGATTGTTGTGAGTTCCAGGCCAGCCTTAGCTACAAAGTGAGTTCAAGGCCAGCCTGAAGTACATAGTGAAACCCTGTCTCAAAAAGACAAAAAAAGGGGCTGGGGATTTAGCTCAGTGGCAAAAGCGCCTGCCTGGCAAGCGCAAGGTCGTGAGTTCGGTTCCCGGTACCGGAGAAAAACCAAAAAAAAAAAAAAAAAAAAACAAGAAAAAAGGAGTAACTTAGCCAAGTACCACCTCCTTGTGGGAGATTTTCTAGGTCCCGGGTTCACTGATTTAGTCTCAAGACCCCTTCAGGTTGTTGGTTCTCCTTTCCAAGGTGTGGCAGGAAAGAGGCTCCTGGGTTAAATATCTTGTCCCAGATTTTCCTAGAGCAGAAGGGTTCTGGATACGAACCCCTGGCCTTAGGACCTGACCAGAAAAACGTGGGCTGTGCCCCAGCCTCCATCGGCCTTGTTGCCAGCCGTGTGCACATTCTACACAACAGTACACAGCGCTCCCAAAGGCCGGTGTGTGCAGCCGGGTCTCCCCCACTACAGAAATGCGTGGTGAGGATTTGTTGAGAGAGTGATTCCTGAACTGTCATCCTCCCACGGCTCTGTAAATCCTCCGCTCGCAGTTCTGAAAACGCACTAGCCGCCCGCCCAGAGCTGCGGGCAGTAGCAGCCCTCTGTTCCCTCCTTTGAAGCGATACGTGGATGGAGGTGCGAGCAACAACCTGCCAGTCCTGGACTCCCAGACGACCATCACGGTGTCCCCGTACTACGGGGAGTACGACATCTGCCCTAAGGTCAAGTCCACGAACTTCCTCCACGTGAACATCACCAACCTCAGCTTGCGCCTGTGTTTGGAGAACCTCTACCTCCTCTCCAAGGCCTTCTTCCCCCCCGATGTCAAGGTGAGTCGGGGGCTGTGGGGTGCCGGGGCTGCCTGCCCGCCTGTGTGCGCAGAGCTGTGGGCCGCTCTGTACAGACAGAGAGCCCTTGGCGCTGGCAGTGAGGGTTAACTCCAAGAGAAGCTCTTGTTCGGAGAGCTCGGGGACTGCCGCCTGGTCCCAGGTATCACTTGGGGTCATGCAGGCAGAGCTGAAGCCCTGAGGCCTTCCAGGGACAGGGCTTGACGTAGTTGGGGTTGCAGCCCGTGTATCCAGGGTTTGCTCTCCGCAGTGCTGGGGGTCAAATCCAGCGCCTTGCGTGTGCTAAGCAAGTGCTCTGCTGCTGAGCTATACGCCCAGCCCAAGAATTTTGATATTTTGTCTCAGTTACCAACATAATTCTGACTTGCAGCTGCGGTCAGCAGCCCCACAGCTGGACATGGTGGTGCATGCCCGCAAAACCACCCTGAGAGGCTGAGTCAGGAGGGTTGCCAAGTTTAAGCTCAAGCTGGGCTACTTAGCAAGGTCAAGGCTCAAGGCCAGCCTGGACTACATAGCGAGACGTGTCTCAAAAAGAACAAAACTAATCAAAAGAGCCCCCCACTTGGCGCTTACCCCTGAGTGTTGTTTCTGTCACTGTAGCAGCATAAGAATGGGGAGCAGGTTGTGCCACCGACGGTGGTGTCCCGGGGACAGAGACGCCAGGGCCATAGCACGGCACTCACTAAGTACCCCGTCCACATCTCCGCTCCCCTAGATGCAAAGAGGAGGCAGCTGTCACTGTCCAGGTGACAAACAGAACAAGCGATGAAATTTGCTAGGGTGGTGGCTTGTCCCCGGCCCAAGGGAGTCCGGAGAGACCAGGCCTGCCCACGATCTCAGAGGCAGGTGACATCCGAGTGGGACCCCGAGCCTCTGCTTTCTCTGGTGCCATGATCGGCACACCCAGGTGTCTGGCGGGCATCCCGTGCCTGGCATCGGTGGTGACCAGAGTGATTTACCCACAGGTGATGGGAGAGATCTGCCTGCGAGGCTACCTGGACGCTCTCCGGTTCCTGGAGGAGAACGGTGAGTCCGGGCTCACGCCCACGGTCCAGCTGCCGCCTGTGGTCTGGGAACGTGGCAGCCCTAAGTTCTATCCCTCGTTGCCTAACGCCTTCCTGTCCTGTGTTGCTTCACTCTCCTCTCAGCCCCGGCCAGAGGAAATCTCTGCCCCGTTTTATGACCTGGACGGGGCCCTGCGGTTGGGTCAGAGTGTCCCCACTTCGCTTTTCTTTCTGCTGAGCTCTCAGGAGCCTTTAGCTTATCACGGGCCAAGGTTAGACAAGTCCTGGAACAGGCTCCAGGTGAAGCAGACCAGCTGCTGTCCCGCCCAGGCCTGGCCACGTCCCGCGGCTGGTTGGTTCTGCTTCCCAGCAGATGCCCGCCTCTGAGCCCTCCTTGCTTGCCTCCGGGGCAGCACCGGGTGGAGACATCGTCACATGCTGTGTCACGTGCGTCATGGCGCTATGGCCAGGGGGCTGTGTAGACCGCAGTGACCCCATGAGACTGCAGTGCCAGGTGCCACTGCAGCCAGTCTGTGATCACAGTGATGAGCTCCCCTCCTGTGGGTTGCTGAGTGACCCGCAGCTTATCCTGGCAGAACCAGATCTCAGGTGTGTGGGAACTGTTTGCCTTTGGTTGGTTGATGTGTTGGGGCTTTGAATTAGTCTGTGGCCAGGACCAAAGTGATGCCGTGTTCAGAGGACATGTGTGTGGGCCCTTGGTGCCCCTCCTGGGTGCCCAGCTGGGGGCTGTGTGCTAGGGACACGGTGGTGAAGGAGGAGGTGCGCTGTGCTGGCCTTGGGGGAGCAGAGAGTAGACAGAAGGACAGGGCTGGGGACCGGAAGAGGCAGGTACTGTGGGACCCTGCAGCAGAGGGCGTGAGCCAACAAGGAGGCACAAGAAGGAGCCTGGAGCCTGGGGGCGGGGGACATGGGAGCTGCAGGTCCCCGTGCCCTGTGTGTCACACAAGGGTGGACGAGAGAAGGTGGGAGTGGGGCTGGCTGGGCCTTGCGGACCTGGGGAGGGGTTCGCATCTTGCAGCAGTGGGGAGCCGTTGAGGGCCCTGAAGCAGGAGCCAGGTGGGTAAGAGGAGAGCCCGTCTGGCTCTAGTGCGGAGACGGCAAGAGCAGGAGCTGGGTGTGACAGCGGCACCTGTGCTCCCAGCCACTCAGGAGGCTGAGGCAGGAGGACTGCTGGAGCCAGGAGTTGCAGGCCAGTGTAGGAAATGGGATGAGAGCCTGTTTCTAGAGCAAATAGAAAAAGAGAGGGCAAGACCAGCATCCAGGAAGCAAGTGAGATATCCGGGCCAGGCGGGGATTCAGATGCAAACTGATCTGGAGGGACTTGGAAAGGATCCTGGGGAGATTTGGGAGGAGGACGCCTGGGGCACGGGTAGATGGGCTGCGCTCTGTGGCTGGGGACCGGGGCAGGGCGCCACTCTCTGGAAGCGGACCCCTCGGTTGGGGGTGTGAGGGGTGGCGGAGCAGAGGCCCGGGGGACCAGGGAGGTCCTGGGTGCCTCGGGAAGAGTGCAGTAGTCCATGGACTTTCTCCCAAGGCGGCAAGCCCCGTCCATCGGGGGTCAGGGCCGGGTCCCGCCGAAGGACAGGGCACACAGAGTGCACCGAGCCACCTCACGGCTTCCCTGTAGCCCCCTGAGGCCTCCGACGCCGGTCCTGGCTGGGCCGCCTTCTAGCTGTGTGACTCTGGCGAAAGCCCTGGACCTCTCTGTGCTGATTCCCGGATCGGGATATGGAGATGGTATGAATGGTAGCAGTTGAGTGGCCGCTGTCAGGTCTGCCCGCCCAGGACTCAGCTCAGGGCCTCGAATGCAGGTGGGACCCATGGTGCAGCTGTTTAAGTCAGTTATAATTCTTGTCTGTCACCATACGCGTCAGAGGCAGGATGAACCCATACAGTGCCCCGGGGCTACCTCTGTGCAGCTGCACGGCCCCCACTCTTCTGCCTGCTGCAGATTCCGGCCCTGGCCTTACCCTAGCCCTGGTGTCTGGGGAACCACGGGCTGCATTGGTTTCCGTCCCGTGTCCCTTCCTGGACCCTTCCTGGGTGAGTGTGAGGCTAGGAACAGGAGCCGGCTCCCGAGTCCCCCATTTCCTGTTTCCCACCCCTCCCCAGGCATCTGCAGTGGGTCCCAGCCCTGCCTGCCGTTCCCCAAGGAAGAGCCGGAGCTGGAGGTCTCAGCGCCCGGCCGGGAAGACCCGGGCTCGGGGCCTGCCGAAGGCGATGAGCTGCTGGACCACCTGCGCCTCAGTTTCCTGCCCTGGGACGAGCGCATCCTGGATGTGCTGTCGCCCCGGCTCACTGCAGGTACAGGCGCTCACCGCAGGTGCAGGAGCTATACAGGCGCTGGAGGCTCCGCCCTGTGCATCATGGGAAGGGGGCACGATCGTGGGGAGGGGGGTGCAGAGGGGCAGGGACACCCAGGTGTGCTGCAGGTGCCACCTCCTGGCATGGTGCTCCTGGCCGCCCATCCCTGTACCTTCTAGGCCTCCCTTCCCTTCCACCGGGTCCTGATCAGGAGGGACACAGAGCTCCCACCCCAGCACTACAAGGAAAAAAGGAGCTGGGGTTCCAGGACGAAGGTGGACCCCAGCTCGCATAATCAGCGGTGGTTGAGAAGTTCAGTGCCCTTCTAAACAGATTTGTCTGTAAGAGACTAACTGTTAACTGGGAAACCTGTGTTCCCCAAGCAAGGCGCTGGACTGACCCCAGGGCCTTTGCACTGAGCTACATCCCCATGCCTTCTTAACATTTTTAAAAACAGAGTCCTAGCCGGGCGTGGTGGCACACACCTATAATCCCAGCACTAGGGAGGCTGAGGCAGGAGGATCACTGTGAGTTTGAAGCCCGCCTGGGCTACAAACTGAGCTCAAGGCCAGCCTGAACTGCATAGCGAGACCCTGTCTCAAAAAGGAAAAAAAAAAAAAAAGCAAAAACCAGAGTCCTGCTAAGTTGGTAAATTGCCCAGGTTGGGCTCAAACTTTCCATCCTCCTGCCTCAGCCTCCCAGAGTGCTGGCATGGTCTAGTACTCTGTGCTGGTGGGAGACAAATCTCCAAAATGTTTTCTCAGCTGTGAAGAAAGCAATGAAAGACCCAGGCGGCTTCCTGAGCAAAGTCCGCAACTCGCTGCCTGTCAGGATCCTGTCCTACGCGATGCTGCCCTGCACGCTGCCCGTGGAGTCCGCGATCGCCACTGTCCACAGGTGAGCACAGCGTGCTGCTCGAGGTCCCCTCGAGCTGGGACAGGGACCGGGTGGGCAGGCACCTGGAAGGCCCCAGTGTGGGCACCTGCTGTGTGGACAGCAGGTACCCTCTGGTCCTCAGAGCCACCAGCAACTAGAGAGGGCGGTTATTGTGTTACTATTACCCCTTAGTCACTGTAGACTGATCAGGCCCGCAGTCTCCCAAGGCTTAAATGAAAGAGTCAAGTGGTTTGATCCTTGGGCTCCGAGAGGTGCAAAGCCCTCTAACAGAATTCGAGATTCTGGGAGGCTAAGACCGAGACCTTCCTTGGGTGGCCTGTGTTTGTTTAGTTATCAAAACAAGGCGGGGAATACTGAAGAAAGGCGGGACTCTGCCTTGAATGCCAGGGCCCTCCAAGGACCTTGGAAGTGTGCTCAAGGGCTTCTCCAAGTAAGGTACTATGTTAATTTAGGAGAGCGGTGTTGACTCCAGGAAGCTCTCCACGCAGGAGTAAGACGGCTGCAGCTACGGTCTTTATCTAGTAATAGAGGTTGGAGCCAGGCGTCCTTAGCTGTGGCCTTGTCTTGTCCTTGGAGGTATCATGGCTTCGCCCACCATTACAGGCCTCAGCTGGAACCAGTGACTCACAAGTAAACACGGAAAGCCAGTTGGTTAATTTAAGTCCTGCTCAGAGCTGCTTTGTAGTGGTCTCCATCAGGCAGTGGCCACACACAGCATCTAGCGCAGCCCCTCGTGGTCTCCTGGGGAAACTGAGACCTGGAGAGGTTGAGGTCAGAGCTCCGAGGTCACTGAGCTGACAAGAATGAAGGCCAGGCCGGGAAGTAGGGTCTTTGCTACCACTCAAGCTGGTTTTCCTTTTATTTATTTGTTATTTTAATTTTTGGTGATGCTGGGGATCAAATTCAGGGCCTTGTGCATGCTAGGCTAGCACTTGGCTATGGAGCTACATCCCAGACCTCTATTTTATTTTATGTTGTTTGGGTTTTTTGAGACAGTCTCACTACATAGTTCACGCTGGCCTCGAACTTGCAGTGAGTGATCCTCCTGCCTCAGCCTCCCAAGTGCTGGGATTACAGGCAT
Organism: Chinchilla lanigera; assembly: GCF_000276665.1. Lineage (NCBI taxonomy): Eukaryota > Metazoa > Chordata > Mammalia > Rodentia > Chinchillidae > Chinchilla > Chinchilla lanigera. Next base: position 28,892,881 of record NW_004955413.1, read on the forward strand.
GCACCACCACACCTGGCACTACTTTCTTTTTTAGCAAGTAAATGTAGTACATTTCTGGGCATGGTGGTGCACACGTGTAATCCCAGTTGTTTGAGAGGTTGAGGCAGAAGGATCACAAGTTCAAGGCCAGCCTGGGCAACTTAGTGAGACCGTCTCAAAAAGGAGAAAGAAAAACCAAGAATGGCCTGCTGGGATGTAACTCAGTAGTAGTGTGCCCTTTTGATCATTTCCCGGTACTACAAATCACCATCATCATCACCACCATGATCATGATGATGATGATCATCCGCTAGCACGCCCCTCCCCTCCCCTCCCACGGCTCTTGGTGAGCCCCCCAGGCTCTGTGTGCACCCCTCCGGCACCAGCCACTTCCTCCCTACACCGCCCGCTGGGGCAGGCTCCTCCCTGTGTCTGAGGACAGGAAGTGTGCGGGGGCCATGCCCACCCCACCACCCCCTACTGGCCTTGCACGCGCTCAGCGGGGTGTCTGACCCAAGCGCTCCCCACAGAGCCGGGTGACCCGGAAACGGAAAGACGAGGCCTTTCTCGTTCATCGCCTTGACGCCCCTCAAGCTGTCTGGAGCCACACGTGGCCTCACTTTGCTTTAGGGACCCAGCTGGGCTCAATCTTGCAGACCACCCCAGATCCGCCTTCTGGGAGCGTGTGGCATTGGCATGAGAGGGGTTGTGGACAGCTCCCCTGGCCTGGGGGTGCCACTCATTGCAAGGCGGCTGCTTTGGGTTTACTTTTTTGTTTGTTTGTTTTTTGTTTTTTTCCGGTACGGGGAATCGAACTCACGACCTTGCGCTTGCCAGGTAGGCGCCGTGCCGCTGAGCTAAATCCCCAGCCCCTGGGTGTACTTTTGTTTTGCTCATTTCTGTGTGTGTGTGTGCGTGCGTGCACGTGCGTGTGCGCACACGTGCAGTGGTCTTGGTTTCCCTCCCGCAGACTGATGGTATGGCTCCCGCACATGCCTGATGACATCCAGTGGCTGCAGTGGCTGACATCCCAGGTCTATGCCCGTGTGACCACGTGTCTGCACCCCACTTCCAGGTGAGTAACAGGGGTGTGGCGGGCCCGAGGGACACCTGGATCCTGTCCGGCCTCACACAGGCTCCAGAAATCTCCGAGACGCCTATGACCCGGGCTACCTGCCTGTCCCTGTGTCCCTGGGGGCCCAGTGTGGGTGGGGAGAGAGCTGCGTGACGGGACGGGGGAGAACACCGTGGGTGGAGGGGTGGGGGACAGGCCAGGAGCCCAGCACGGGGCCACAGGGCTGTCACTGCTGTTACTGGCGGGCATGGAACGACGGTGAAGTAGGGGAGCCTAGGTGCAGCTCCCTGGGAGGTGACCGAGGGCCGTGGGTGGGCAGGCCCACCGGCCAGGCAAGGACAGGTGGGGCCAGGCTCAGCCAAGTCTGTGGGGCCGTGAGGCTTCCCGCCGTGCGCTGTTAGGGGACAGCGATGCCAAGGTGGCAGTGCTGGGGCACTGGTGGGCAACAGCCCTGTCAGGTGAGAGACATCTGCTGATGGCCAGGGGGAGGCGTCCAGGGGCAAGGAGGTCCCTGCGGCTCTGGGCAGGGCCCCTGCCGTGCGCAGTGTGTGTGATGACACCAGGCGGTGCGCCTGAAGTGTCCAGGGTCACGGGAAGGGCCGCCAAGCCCGCCTCTTTCGTTTCAGGTCCCGGATGCCAGCAAGCAGCCAACGCGCTTCCCCACGCACCCCGGAAGGCGGATCTGCAGGCTTGTAGACTGTGGGTGGCCAGGAGGGGGCACCCCAGCCTGGCTCCAGCCTGCCCCTCCGCTGGACAGCATCTTAGGGGAGGGACCCGCCCTAGTGCTTTCCCAGAAAGGGATTTTGGGGTCCCCTGAGGAGGCATCCAGGAGCCCTTCCTGAGGTGCTGAGCCGTCTCTTCGTGGTGCAGCTGTCCCAGCCCTGCTGTTAGTGAGCTGAGGGTCCCAGCCTCTTCGCTAAATTGGTTCATCCCTTACCCAAAGGCGATGGCTTTGGCTGTGGGCAGCTGGGAGTCTGTGCTCATGCAGCTGTAGTATTTAGGCCCCAGTTGGCTCCGTTGGTTGGGCCATGTTACCAGGAAGCCTGGCACAGAGACTCTGATGGCCGTCTGCGTTCCACAGCCTGCTTGTGGCTGGGCGGGACCAAGCACTGCCCGGGTGCCGAAGACAGCAGGGGCCATGAGCCCTGAACTCGCTCAGGCAGCCAGCAGGGCAGGGGACCAGATGTGGTCATCACCACGGAGGCCCCTCCTGTCGTTGGCATTAAGATGGTGATAACTTAGCTGTATACCTAGCACCCTTTGGACATAGCTAAAATACTTTTTTAAAGCGTTTTGTAATAACATGCAAGGGAATAGCTGGTGAGTTATGAATATTGTGAATTCGTGAGATACCTGAAGAGAAAGCCTTAAAATAACACCTATTGCGGGGGTAACGGGCGCCCTGGCCTATCCGGGCAGGAGCCAAATAGCACAGAAACTTCTGCTTTCTTTCTTTCTTTCACAGCCGTTGCTATGAACTTGGCTTAAGTTCTGCCAGCTTCCGGCCTGGGTTCTTTTCTCTGTCTGCATCTCCCCACACCGTGGTCCCTCACTCTGCCAGCCTTAATGGAGACACACGCTTGAGGTGAGGCCCATCTTCTTCCCAGGAGCAGGACACATTTGAGTGTAGCTACAGAAAAGAAAACGACCCGCTCAGACTCCTCCATGTTGGCAGAGTTAAACTCGCCTCCACCAGCTGCGCCAGCCTCCAAGCTGCAGGTTCAGACAAGCACTTTACTAAGATGGTGCGCCCTGGAAGAGAGGGTGTGGTTCTAGAACCTGCCTGGCCTGTTCTCTGCAGGTCCTGGAGCTCGCTCCTGAAAATGGGCTTGAACCCAACTCCCTCTCCTCAGGGTGGGCAGGGAGCTTCCCCGCCTCCGGCCTGCGGAACTGGCTTCCTAAGTGAGGAAGGCCAAGGCATGGGGCACTCTCTCCATCACCTGTCCCAGGCCTGGCCCCTGGCTGTGGCCCTAGGAGAGCTGGGATGGGCTGGCAGAGGCCTCATCCGACATCCGTGTGGCCAGCCCTCGTCCTTTGCCAAGTTTCCCCCTAGGAGTTCTGTTAGAGCTGCTGAAGGGCTGGCCTTGCCCTGGCAGATGTAGCCCAGCCTGAGTAATACTTAACAGATAGAACAGGTCATACACTGGCTCTGGGTTCTTACCAGGAAAGCCCTCCCATGGCTGACTGGATTGCATGGGGCTTATTTCTACCCACTTTTTCAAAATTCTTTTTCACCCTTCTTTTTTTTAAAATTTGACTTTTATTTTTTCAGACAGGGTCTCACTGTGCAGTTCAGGCTGGTCTTGAGCTCACTTTGTACCCCAGGCTGGCCTCAAACTCAAAACAATCCTCCTGCCTCAGCCTCCCAAGTGCTGGGACTACAGGCATGTGCCACCATGCCTGGCTTTTCCACCCTTCTTTTTTTTTTTCTTTCCACCCTTCTTATAATGAATATATATATAGTATTTATTTTCTCTTAAACAATGGGATAGAACCCAAATCCTTTGAACTAAGCTATATCCCCAGCCCTATTTTTATTTATTTTGAGATGGAGTCTCACTAAATTGGCCACGCTGGGCTCAGACTTGCAGTCCTCCTGCTTCAGCCACCCAAAGTGCTGGAATGACAGGCGTGCGTCACTGTGTCCGGCTCAAATTTTTTTTTCTTTGTAATTGCTGAGCTCAAACCCAAGGCCTCACATGTGCTAGGCAGGTGCTCTACCGCTGAGCGATACCCTCAGCCTCCTTCATATAATGAAGTGTAATACCTTAAGAAATGTCCAAGGCATCCCTTGGCCCCTGTGCCTTAGATGCTGCCCCAGCCCACCCGGAAGTTCCGGGTCAGCACACGAAGCATTCCTAACTTCCCCCCAGCGCTGCCAGCGGAGCCCTCCGGTCAGTGCACGTGTGGCGGGCTGTGAATACTCCACTCTCAGGATAGCACATTTCGTGTCGGGGGGAACATCTTTATTTGGTACACAGCAAAACGTGATGCAGAGAATGAGCCCGATCTTTTTTTTTTTTTTTTGAATGTGTGTATGAATGTGTGTCTCTGTAGGAAGAGGACCGAGGGGATGTTTAACACTTAACCATTTTGCTGTTATTTGTGATATATTGTTTGTTGGGCTTTTCCAAATTTCTACACGGAACAACACATTATTTCTTTCAGCGTGAGAAAATGGTTCATAATAAATGTGATTTGTAAAATGCACCTCCCTGACTCTGTCTTCTCTCCGGGAGCACGGCGCTGCTCTTCCTCTCAACTGTGCTTCATGGCGACGCTTCCCCAGGCTCACGCTGTCTGTCCCTGCCTGGCCGGGGGACCTCCCTGCTGCAGCGTGCCCTTTACCAAGCGCTGGGGACCAGACCCCCGGGACTGCTCACCTTCTTCTGGGCCCGGACTCTCCCACTGTGCTGCCCTCTGGACGCCAGGCGCATCCCCAGGGCCGAGAGCCTGCCCTGCGCAAAGCCCATTGCCTCTCCTCGGAGGCTCCCGACTCCCAGCCCCATAGCCAGAAACCAGGGACTCGGGCAGCGCCCCTCCCGCCTCCGCTGGCCCTAGGCCTACCTCTACTTACCCTCTGGAGTCTGGCCAGGCCTTGCTCCTTCCAGCTGGGGATCTGGAGAGCTTCCTCCTGGGGTCTTGTGCCTGTTCTGAGCCTCCAGCTTGCTTTGGAGCCCCCCGTATGCCCTCCACCTCGCAGCACACACCCAGCCCCTCACCCAGGAGCTGCTTCCCACCTGGGGTCCTGGCTCAGCACCCCTGTAGCCCCAGTCACGACTCAGAGCCTCACTCTGCTCACCCCGCTTCCCACCACGACCCCTAGCTAACTCACTTCACTCCCCGGCTGTCGGGAGTGACGGGGACAAAGAGGCCCAGGACCCAAGGGGCCCATGGCACGGAGTGTCCCAAACTAACAAGTGGGTGACTCCCGTGGGAACTCCCAGCCTCCCCGCGCAGGGCCAGTGAGACTTGGGGTTTGATTTCACCAGAGAACCACTATAGCCACGGACTGCATTCCTGCCTCTGATTGGACCAAACAGCACTTGGAGAAAATATTGCCAGAGTGGGGGATTTGTCCAGGTTCTTGATGTCCTGGACACCAGGGGTGCAGCAGAACACCCACATGGAGTAGCAAGATTGAAGATTTCTTGAAAACTGGAAATACATTCTACTGGGTGGCAGCGGGCCGGCGAGAAGGGCCGGAGGCCCCCTGGGGGCTTGGAGCTGTAGGGTTTGGAGTGGGACTGAGGAGTCGGTCTGAGGAGTCTCCATCCTGCCATGGAGCAGCCTGGTGCAGCCCCTCCACCCAGAGGTGGAGTTTTCGGCCTTTTATGACCCTTGGAGGAATTGTGGGGCAGCCAATGCCCATGCGTGTTAAATCTGCATAGCCAATCACATGGTAATTAGGGTTGGGGCTGGCCAAGGGCTGCAGAAGCCCCAGGCCCACGCCTGGGACTGTGTCTAAGCTGGGTGAGCCGGTTACCTACTCTCCTTGTATTTGGACCCAGACAGCCTGGCTCTGGGCTAATGTTTAACTCGGACGTGGCTCTAGCCCAGAAAGCCCTCCAAGGAGACCCTCTCTTTTCTCTCCAGCTGTTTCCTTAGCCACCTCCTGCCGCAGCTTCTGCTCCGTGATCCTGAGCTAAGCTTTCCGGGAGGTGGTGGCCTTGCAGATGGTACTCGGCGACTCTATCAGTTAGGAGAGGCTGGGTTATGCTGTTAGCAGAAGCCCCAGGTCTGTTTCTCACACTGCACACCCGTCACACGTGGGAGCTCTAAGCCGTCCTCCTGACCGGATGCAGCCTGCAGCTGACCCACCGTCCAAGGATCGCTGACAACAGCCATGGCAGGTCGGAGGGGACACAGGTCTTAAAGGTCTTCATCTGCAAGGGACAGGTGACCCTCTGTTCACCATGTGTTGGCAAGCAAGTCATATGAATGGGGGTGGCGAAATGCAATTCTACCAATGGCCAAAAAGAGGATCCCAACAAGTTCTGGTGGACAGCAACTTGGGAGGCCACAGAGAAGCCTCCAACAAGCAGGCTGGGCGAGGCGGTACGCGAAGGCACTACCAGCTACTTGTCAAGCTGAGGCAGGGGGTTAGCAAGCTCAAGCCACGCCTTCACAAAATCCTGTCTCCCTGGGTGTGGTGGTGCATGCCTGTAATCCCAGCACTCTGGGAGGCTGAGGCAGGAGGATCATTGAGAGTTTGAGAGCAGCTACAAAATGAGCTCCAAGCGAGCCTGTACTGCATAGTGAGACGCTGTCTCAAAAAGACAATAAATAAAATAATAAAAGACCCTGTCTCAAAATGAAAACAAAGGTCGAGGGCACTGGGGATATAGCTCAGCACTCCTTGGGTTCAATCTCCAGTACTGCAAAACAAAACAATAAATCCCTGTACTCTCTCTGACCCAATAAATCCAGGAATTACAGGGTTTAAGCCGGCATCTGTACTGCAAGCCTTTATTTTACTATACATTCTGATCGTCAGAAACAGCCACAGCAGTTTGTCTGAGGGCAAAGCATGCGAGCCGATGTTCCTCACATGCCCTCTGCCATCCTGGCCCAGGGCCTTGGACACAGAGATGCTCATATTTAGCTGTGTTGCACAGCAGGGCACACTCACGCTCATCTAGCAGTGGTGTGCTCATGAGAGGAAAGATGAGGGAGGATGAGCAGGACAAAAGGACTGTTCAAAGGGAGAAAATCAAGTTTATCAAGTTTATCCCATGATCAAGTCGGTGCCAGGCCCACGCCTGACCTCATAAAGCCCTCTTAACACTAACGCCTTAAAAACCACTATTGTCTCTATTTCACAGGGGAGCAAACAGGCAGAATCAATTTCAAATGTGTGCAGCTTGTGACTTGTGTTGACAGTGTACGTTCCAGCTCCTAAATCGACTTTGCAATCTCTATCAAGATGTTCACACCAACACAGCCTTTTGTCTGCACTGGCGTCAGCAAGGCCAAAGCCTCAGCTTGGTGGCCAAGGGTAGGTCTCCTGGGGCCCAGGAGCTGGGCTTGCGGGTGCTGAACCCAAGGAAGTAGGTGGTCTTGCAGAATCTGGGCTTGTGAAACTGGCCACAAAGTGACACGGGGTTTGTGCAGCCCAGAGGCCCGGCTCCTGCCTAGCACAGTGAGGCCCTGGTTCCATCCCCAGTGACGCAAAAGCTAAAAAATATCCTGCTGGACAAAAGCCACGAGCATTTTGAGGTTCCTTCGGCGCGCAGATCTTGGTGCTGTTTCACGTGCCGGTTCCCACAGTGCTCCTGTAAGATCGATAGCGGAGCAGGGGCCGGCCCTGGGAGGCTTCTGAGCCCTCGCCTACCTTAACCCTCTGTCCAGACCCGAGACCCTGGGGCAACATCAGGAGGGACCGCGTCACACGTGCCCGGGCCGGGGTCACACCTGACCTGCAAGCTGTGGGGCTGCGCGTAAGTTACTCACTGTCTCTGGGTCTCAGTTTCCTCCGTTCTTAAAGGCTTCCACTTTACTGAGGTGGTTAAGTAACCCTGACTAAGAGCCCCGTGCAGCGCCTGGTGCAAAGTTACAGGGACAGCCAATCCTACCCTCGGGGCCGCTCTACCAGGTGAGTGCCGAAACTCCGACCCAGAAAAGCAGGATTGGCAGGGCCCTTAGTGACCTTACCCCGTTACACGGTCTAGCAGTCACTGGATGTAACTGAGCCAGTCACTCATCCTGGGCTCCCTAGGAGCCACGCCAAGCCTTGCCTCTCATCCTTGCGACCTTCTAACTCAACCCTGGGAAGCAGACGCGACCACCGTCTTCATTTCCACGTCCAGGATGCGCAGCCCTCGGAGTTCCAACGACCGGAAGGTCCATGTAGCCAGGAGAAGCGCCAGAGCCCCACCCCACGTGATCCGCGTGAGAGGACACACGGCACCCACTGGGCAGGAACGCCAGGAGGGTCGAGGGAGACTTGCTCTATGCCCCACTGCGCTCAACGCCGAATCCCTCCTCGCGCAGGCGCCAACGCCAGGCGCCTGGCTGCGCAAACTCGGACGCAGATACGCCCTCCCCATTCCAGCAGCTCCGCGGGCGTCACTGGACGCTTTGCGTTTGCGCAGTCTCCAGGCCACAGGGCGACCCGGCGGCCGTGTCAGCATCCGGGTCGCAGGCTCCTGCAAACCAATGAGCGAAGGCACCGCGAGTCAGGGGGCGGGGCACAGGAGGGCAACATGGCTGCCCCCAGTGCGCCGCTTCCGGGGGCTTGTGGGAGTAGCCCTGACCCGCAGCCGTAGCACCGTGCTCCCTGTGCACTCACCAGCAGAGCCTCGGTCGCGCTCCGCTAGCTCTGCAAGGCTGCGGCTGCGGAGGGAGCCATGGGGACCGTGCATGCCCGGGTAAGCGGCCCAGCAACTCGCGGGGTGCGGGACCTTGGGGGACTATAGTGGCCGCGGGGAGACGCTCTCGTGCCTGCTGCGCCCTGGTTCCCCGGGTGGGAGGGCACCGAGGCGGCGGGGCGCAGTGCGGAAGGCCGCAGAGAGATTGCCTCGGACCGGCGGGAAGCCGATTCCAGGGGAGGAGGGTCGTGGAGCTGTGAAGGTCACTCCGCGAGTCAGTGCCCCGGGAAGGACTTTAGAACTCGCCCTGATGACCTTAGTGCCTGTCTGTCCGGCTCTTGCGAGAGTTCGGACGTGAGCCATCCAGGGTGCTGTCAAAAGACGAAGTTCAGGGGCTGGGGATTTAGCTCAGCGGCACAGCGCCTGCCTGGCCAGCGCAAGGTCGTGAGTTCGATTCTCGGTACCGGAAGAAAAAAAAAAGACGAACTTCACAAACTTCGTTTAGCGCTCCGACGTGACTTTCATTTGCAGTTCAGGAATTGGGCGGCGTCTCAATTTGTGCACGTGAATGAGCGTCCAAACTAACAGCCTGTGCCAGTTCTACCTAACGGTGCATACCTGGCTGCAAAACTTCCCAAACTGCTTTTTTTTTTTTTTTTTGTAATCTTAACGGAGCACCGGAGAATGAGGCACTTGTCCAGGGTCCCTCAGAGCCGCAGAGTGTCCCAGACCTCAGCGTCCTGGTCTCAGCACTACTTTTCTACTGTAAGGTGAATTGTCTCATTTATCCAGTTCAGTTTTCAGTGGAGCGCGCCTCGTGAACTTGCAAAACAGTTTAGCACAGGCATCTCAGCCCGGCTTCCTTCAGAGTGGAGCCGTTTCCTTTCACTTGTCTTTCAAACCCAGCACCGTTGCTCTTCCGCCGTGGCCTTCGGACTGCGCTGCGGGTGCTCGTTCTCTGTCCACCAGCCACTTCACACCCGGCTTTAACCATTACAATATTCCCACCTTTTAGAGCTCAGTTCAAGTTGCTTCCTGTGTAAACTGCCTCTGTATCGCTCTCGTTTGGATGTGCTACTACTTCCTGTGGCATTTTCCCTCTGGTGTCGCTTATATTCAGCCTTAAGTCTGCTTACATCTCTGTCTTATCCTATTAGATGTGAAGTTTCTCGGTGTTACAGCATGAACTCTGTCTTGCCGAGTGTCTTAGTTACTTTTCTCTCGTTGCTGAGACAAAATACCTGACAGCCAGAATTAAGGAAGGAAAGGTTTATTTAGCTCACAGTCTGTGGAGGTTGTAGTGCATAATCAGATGGCTCCAAGGCAGGGTGGCACGTGGCAGAGAGCAAGGGTTCATGGCTATGGAAAACAGCAAAAGCAGCAAGATCAAAAGGGGGAGCAAGCCTCTTTCCCCTCCTTATATTGTATACCGGCTCTCCTCCCAGCCCACTGCATCTCTGGTGCCCTCCTCTTCCCCAAGGTGAGGGTGTTTACAGTGTAAGGACCCGGGGAGTCCTGCTGAATCAATGAAGCTTTAGGATTTAGGATTAAGCTTTAGGATTCCTCAAGTTGACACAGTGTGTCGACCATAACACCCAGTTTTTCACGTAACATGTTGAACTATATGAGCACCCATCCATTTATGTAACTCATATTTACTGGTGGCCTACAGTGTGTGTGGCACTGTTGTACTTGCCAGAGGTACGGTTTTAAAAATCTGCTTTTATGAAGTGGAGCTCCTTTAATGCTAAAGTTGGTGCGCCATTGATTAATGCGCTAACAAACACCGTTTCCAATACTTTAGTTTTTTGTATACCACTATTAAGTGTTTTTCTAATGTTTTGATTAGGAATCACAGTAAGAAAACAATTGACATTTGCCACCTAGTTTGTGTGTGTGTGTGTGTGTGTCTTTTTTGAGACAGGGTTTCTGCTATGCAGTTCAAGCTGGCCTTGAACTCCCTTTGTAGCCCAGGCTGGCCTTGAACTTACAGTGATTCTCCTGCCTCAGTCTCCCAAGTGCTGGTATTACAGGTGTGTGCCACCACACCTGGCTGCCACCTAGTATTGGCATGCATATGTGAAACAAAAGTTCTGTGGAACAGTTTTTATCATTAATGTCTATTATGGACTGCTGTATTTTTTATTTGATTCTAGTCTTCACTTTAAAGATACTGTTCATAGCTTATTAAATTTATCTCCTCTCCTGTCTCCACTGCTTTGCACAGAGGATGGTTCATGGAAATCAGTAAAAACTTGCAGCTGGATGTGGGGTGAACACATGTAATCCCAGCTGAGGAGAGGAGGCTGAGGCAGGAGGCTGAGGCAGGAGGATTGCAAGTTTGAGCTCAGCCTAGGCAAGTTAGCAACGTAACAAGACCCTGTCTAAAAGGAACAGGGCTGGGACTGTAGCTCAGCCTGAAGGCCCTGGGTTCAGTCCCTAGTACTACAGAACAAAACTAGTTGACCGTTGACTGATTGCAGACTGATCTGTTTAAAGGTTAAAGGCTAGATCCACATATTTATTTTAATTCATTTTCCAAATATTTATCCCATGCCTGTTCTTCCAGGCACTAGAATGTGAAGTCTATGAGAATTAGGGTCTTAATAAGTGTTTGTCACAGAGTAGGATCTTAATCACCGGCTCACCCTGAGCACGCTCGGGCCCTGCGTTTGTTTACATACTGACTATTCCTCATGCTTGGGCAGGTGTCATTTCAACCAGTTGATTCTTGTATTGAATAAATTTGATGAAATTGTCAACTTTTATATTTCCTGTCATACTATCTTATAACATCAGTGGAAAATGCAGTTTTTTGGTCAGGTCATCCTGTATTTAAATGATTGGACTGGTAAGTGGTTAATAGAATGTGGGGAATGGTGAAATCTCCATTATTGGAAGGCAGTTTAGGATGTATGCTTTGGCATAACTGTCAAACTGCAGGGACATCTCTTAAGCTTAAAGTCTGCGTTCCAGCATAGAGGATACAGATGAGTCTGGTGGGTCTTCGGTGAATCTCATTCCAAGCTTTGAGGTTTCAGGAAATGTAATGGAATTTTTTTTTAGCATACTGGAATATAAACTTTGTGTCCAAACGAAGCACATATGCAAAGCATCCTGACTAAGAATCTGTATACATTCTTAATTTGCTTGTAGTTTAGACAGATTAACAGTAATTCAATTTTTAAAATGTTACACTAAAAAGGACCTAATAAAGACATGAAATTATGTGTTCTATGATCATTGTTATCTTCCTTTTTTTTTTTTCCAGTACTGGGACTCGAACTCACAACCTCATGCTTGCCAGGCAGGCACTGTGCCACTGAGCTAAACCCCCAGCCCCATTATCTTCCTTTTTAAAAGTTTAAATAAAATTCGGCCTACACTACAAGGACATTGTGGTTTTGTTTGCTGCAGTGAGCCCAGTATTTTGCGTATAGTGTGCACTCAGGACATGTTTGTTAAGTAAAAGAACAAAAGAATATTTATTCCTTCACTGTAATAGCGTTCCTGTCACTGGGATAGGATACTCGACACCCACAGCTTTGAAGAGAAGAGGTTTAACTTGGCTCACAGCTTCAGGCGTTCAGTCCATGGTCCGCTGCTCCGAGGCGGGAGCATCGTGCCAGACAAGCATCAAGGAACCAAACTGTTCGGTTGTTGGGAAGCAAAGTGAGGAAGCAGTGCCAGACAGGAAGCATTAAGGGACCGGACATAGGCCCTAAGCCTACACCTCCGTGACCCTGTCAGACATACCCAGAAGTGTGCCTTAACCTGGGCAGCTTCCATACCCGTCAGGTTGGCACAGTTGAACTCAATCACTGCACTCACTGTCCTGTGGGTATCTATTGCATACTCCAGATGTGTCAGTGTAGATAAAAATTTTTAAAAAGTGGTGCTCTGAAGATCACAAAACTTCTACCAACAAGAGGTGTCCCTGTGAAGGAAGGAGTGATTCTGCCTTAAAAAACCGGAAGTGGGGCTGAAGATTTAGCTCAGTGGCACAGCGCCTGCCTGGCAAGCACAAGGTCATGAGTTCGATTCCCGGTACCGGAAACAAAACAAAACAAAACAAAAAAACCGGAAGTGGCTTACAGAGATGAGACATTTAAAGTGGCTGTAACTACTCGGGAAAGCCAGTCAGGAAGGGGGAACGAGGTGCACAGAGCCTGGATGGTGGAGGTGGAAATGTGTGGCAGGTGTGGGCCTGGCCGTGGAGTTCCCGTGTGCTCCGCCCAGGAATCTGTTTGGAGCCTCTCCCTGTGTGCACTGCGGGGACCATCAGGACTGAAGGACAGGGCTTGGGAAAGTGCGTGTGTGGTGCAGTCAGGTCAAGTGTTCATTTTGGAAACAGAATGCTTCCATAGCAATTTGATTTGCCAGTGTGGCTATTCTGAAAAGTATCCAGATCTAATTCTTGTTTTTCTTTTTCTTTTCTTTCTTTCTTTCTTTTTTTTTTTTTTTGGTCTTTTTCAAACAGGGTCTCACTGTGCAGTTCAGGCTGGCTTCAAACTCACAGTGATCCTCCTGCCTCAGCTTCCCAAGTGCTGGGATTACAGGCATGCGCCACCACACCTGGCTAGAACAGCAGATTTTTCATAAATTATTTATTTTCCTTCACATGGACTTCAAGTGTAGATTGAGAGTCGTTAAAACCTTGGTTCTGGGTGTGGTCCTTCAGGGTTTGTATCAGACATTTTAAATTTTTAATCTTTGTTTTTATTACAGATACAGTAAATACCAAAGGGTTAGCCACCAGTGAGTTAACCACCAGCCCGGCGCTTGCCTGTGAAAGCAGCCGCCACCTGCCTTTTATTCCCTCTCCCCGCTCCGTCCCTTGACTTTGTGGAGCACGGACTGAAGCCAAATTGGAAGGTCTCCTTTTGTTTTGTTTTGTTTGTGTTGCCAGTCTGTTGACCTGTGGCCCTTCCCTCCCTTTCAGAGTCTGGAGCCCCTGCCCGCCAGTGGCCCTGACTTTGGAGGATTAGGCGAAGAAGCTGAATTCCTTGAAGTTGAACCTGAAGCTAAACAGGAAATTCTGGAAAACAAAGATGTGAGTTTTCGGCCCCAGATCTTCGCACGCTTGTTCCTAGGAGCCTTCGCTCCTGTGGCCCGGCGCGAGATGTGCACAGCCTAACCTGTCACCTGCTACAGCTTCCACCAGGAACACCCTGACTTCTGGGGAGATTGCTCCTAGCTGTGGACTGGTTTTATGGGGACAGCTGAGGCAAACACATTTTTGTGTCTATTCTGTTTTAAATTCGGAGATAGACTCAGACTGTACTTAAATTTATGCATCTGTTCCCCGCTGCCAGCAAAGATGTTTTTGCCTTTAAATGTAGATAACATCTTTCGGTCTCCGGAAAAATTTACTTCTCCTTGAGGACCCCAGGAGGTGGGGCTCGGGGCTGCCTCTCAGGCAGTGTTGGGAAGGACAGACAGGTTGGCAGGGCCAGACACCCCTTCCCCCCAGAGACCAGTCTCCTTCATAGGAAGAATGCGCTGAGGGGCGAGAAGGGAGGTCATCAAACCTGAGAAATGGCGTGCAGTTGGGTGTGGGCTCTGGCCTGTAGCTGTGCCCCCTCGTCCTTGCCCTGTGTCTTACGTAACAACGGCGTCCCCTTGTCCCCCGCAGGTCGTTGTGCAGCACGTTCATTTTGATGGACTCGGAAGGACTAAAGATGATATCATCATCTGTGAAATCGGAGAGGTCTTCAAGGCCAAGAACCTCATTGAGGTGAGTGCGGTGTCTCCTCAGCACCTTTCCCACTCGATTCTGAAGAACCTGTATGGCCTCTCCTGAAGCACAGGCGCCTATCCCTGGCCTCCTGCCCCGAGGGGCCCTCTGTCCCTGGGACATGTCCTGAGCTGTTGCCCCAGGGGAAGAACTGTTCGTCCCCTCGTCCCAGCCCCCTCCCCGTCAGCGGCCGGCACAGCCGATGGACTGAGTCCTGCCCTTCCCAGCACCTCGCTGAGAGGCGACCCTGCGGAGGTCGCCCTCCTGTTACCCTCCGCCCGTGTCCCCAGGCCCTCCCCGTCTGTGGAGCAGTCTCCCCCTGCACTGCCCCTCTTCCTGCTCACAGACAGGGTCCTTCCGCCCCTCTGCCCGTGGGCCACGCTGACCTGTGGCTGGGCAGAGGTCACCCGCAGCGTCCTTGTGGCCCCGTCCAGCCGCCTCCTTTCCACCCACTCGTCCTTGACCTTTAAGCAGCGTTTGGCAACGTCCACCATTCCTGCTCCAAAAAAACCAAACCAGTTTATATTGAAAAGATTGAAGGTGAACACAAGAGCGAGCAACAGATCGGATGGCGCAGGCAGTGTTGAAGGGGGCATGCGTGTTCTGTGCAGCAGCCGTCCGGGGTGTCCACTCGGGTGAGCACAGACGGCCGGAGACGCTGTCCTTCCCCACGGCCTCCCTACACCTTCCGTGCACCGTGCACCACGGACGCCTCCTCCCAGCAGCACCCGCTGACCGCTGGCCGCGGTGCCTCAGTGCACATTGGTGTTCATTGTTTTGCTCCTGTGAATGATCCATGGTGAAACACCCTTGTGTATTTTTGAGGTTTTTTTGTGTGTGTCTCTTTTTGAGACAGGGTCTCTCTATACAGTTCAAGCTGGCCTTGAGCTCACTTTGTAGCTCAGGCTGGTCTCAAACTCACAATGATCCTCCTGCCTCAGCCTCCCGAGTGCTGGGATTCAGGCGTGCTCCACCACTCCTGGCTATCAGTCTCTGTCTCTTTCCCTCTTACAGGTCATGCGGAAATCTCATGAAGCCCGTGAAAAGCTGCTTCGTCTCGGGATCTTTAGACAAGTGGACGTTTTGATCGATACGTGTCAAGGTACCGTGGGAGGGGCTTCTCTGTGGTCCTCTGTCCGTCCTCCTCCCGTTCCCAGAACAGCGGTGCGGCTGATACAGGTCGCCCAGACGGGCCTTGGGAAGGAGCCGCATTGTGTGCTGGGCTGAGGGAGGAACGGTGATCTGAACCACACCGAGTCCCGGGGGAGCCCTGTAGCGGGGAGCCGGGCTTCCCTCGCCGACCCCAGCCCCTGGCCGCCCGCATAGACCCCTGCCAGACGCCACCCAAATGCGCGCTTTGGAACGAGGGAGTTGGTTTCTGTTGGCTTTGCTCATCACTGGTGTCCTGCGTGACGCTGGCCGGGCCGCTCAGCCCAGCAGCGACTCTCACCCTGAGCCAGGCCTGCAGGGGCAGCAGCACGCCAAGCTGCCGCTTCTGGGGCTCCGGTAGGTGAGGCAGGCCAGGGCGTTGCCGGTCGGGGAGGAGAGCGCTCCAGGCATGCCTGCTGGAGGCCGTGGCTTGACGTTAGGTACCCGCTCAAGTGCAGGCCCCACCAGGCCTTGTAAGGGGCCACACATAAATCACAGCTGGGGAAGCCGAGGCTCAGAGAGGTGGCAGGAAGCCCCAGGTCCACCCGGCGAGTGGCACAGGCCAGCTCCCAAGTCAGACCCTCGACCAGCGGTGTGAGTGTTGCTGGCATTTGGCTGTGGCCCCCTCTCCTGTTGTTGGCTTGACCTGGGTCTCTACCAGCACCCTCCGCCCTGGCTGCTCGCTAGTCCCTGGTGCAGCCCGACGACCACGGGACGCTGTCGCAGAGCACACACAGCCGTGTACATTCGCCCACATCCAGAGTACACGACACCCAGAGCGACCCTCACGTCAGCTGTGGCTTCAGCTAATAGCGGCACGTGGGTTTATGGGTGTGGCGGTGTCCCCGTGAGCACGAGCTGTACCAGGCGGGGAGATGCCTGGTGGGAGTGGCTCGGGTTCGTTTGCTCTCTGCGCTTCCCGCTTGATCTTTCTGTACACTCAGAACTGCTCTGAAGATAAACCTGCCCTGGACCCACTGGCTCCAAGCCTCTAGGGACCGAGGCCTGGGTATGGGTAGCAACCACCGTGGGCCACAAGCAGGGGCCGTCCTTGCTCCTGAGAAGCCCACGGCCTCAAGGAAGCTGGCTGAGTTCAGGCCTGATCACCTCTGTCCCAGTGATTTAATAAGAAATACTGCATTTTTGTTTCTCATTTTCCTGACATCCCTGGGTGACTCAGGGACTCGTATGGGTGAGCGGATCCCCTTAGCGGCGCTGTTTGCCTTGGCGAGCAGAGCTGCCTCCGCATCTCCCCGTGGCAGTAGAGGCGGCTGTTGGAGGATACGCGTATTCCGCCACTGAAACGAGGAACAGGATTTTTGGAGTAGAGGTGTATTTTGATTCCGTGTGGGAGTCTTCTTAGACTTCAAAATAGATGGCGTGTTTTCCCAAGGAGGTTGTAAAATAAAATGAACCTTCCAATTGCTATTTGTCTTTTTTTTAGCCGTAGGCCTCAAAATAAAAGACCGTTTTCCAGCTGTCTTCTTGTTTAATCTTTCTTATGTCCTCAGGTGATGACGCACTTCCCAATGGGCTAGATGTCACCTTTGAAGTGACTGAGTTAAGGAGGTTGACAGGCAGTTACAACACCATGGTCGGAAATAACGAAGGCAGCATGGTACGATGGAGGCTTTTCTCGTCTGTGTTGGGATTTAGAATATGAGCTCTAGAAAGGTGGCTGCATCCTAAATGCTCACGATAGCTTCAGAACTGTTTTTCACTTCATGTCTCTTGGTCTGTTGTTCTTTGTGGTTTTTCTTTAAACTCCCTAGAATTGATTAGAAGGTATTTTAAATCATTTGATAACAATCATCAGGAGTGGAGCTAGGCGTGGTTGCACATGCCTGTAATCCCAGCACTCGGGAGGCTGAGGCAGGAGGATCGTTGTGAGTTCGAGACCAGCCTGGAAGGCTGAGGCAGGAGGATCTTTGCAAGTTTGAGACCAGCCTGGGCTGCAAAGTGAGTTCAAGGCTGGCCTGAACTGCATAGCGAGACCCTGTCTCAAAAAGACAAAAGGAAAAAAAAAAAATCATCAGGAGTGGTTAGAAATTGTTTTTAGTGAGAGTGGTCCCCATTCAAATTTCTTTAAACTCCACATCTGTAGATGTTATGTCTTTTTTTTTTTTTTTTTGACTTTACACCCTTGAGAGTCGCAGTTGGGAGGTCCCCTGACTCTGAGGTGACGGGGTCTGTGGGCACGGTGCTCCGTCAAGCGTAAAGGCAGGGACAGCTGCAGGCCGGCCCGTGGCCCGCGTTTGTGTTCTGTGTCTGTGACGGCCCCTTCGTGGGCTGAGTTTGTTGTATTACAGGCTCCATGTCCCTCCGTGTGACCCCGCTTTTCTCTGTTCCCCGCTCAGGTCCTCGGCCTCAAGCTCCCCAATCTGCTGGGCCGTGCAGAAAAAGTGACTTTCCAGTTTTCTTATGGCACCAAAGAAACGTCCTACGGCCTGTCCTTCTTCAAACCGCAGCCTGGGAACTTCGAGAGAAAGTAGGAAGCCAGGCGGAGGGCTGCGTGCAGTGGCGGGCGTGCTGGTCAGAGGCTGGTGTGTGCGCAGGGGCCAGTCAGCTGCCGCTTTGCCCGGTGGCCTGCGCCTGGCTCTGCGCAACTTACACGTGTGCCGTTCTGTCCCATCGCCTCCTAGCTTCTCGGTAAACCTGTACAAAGTCACCGGACAGTTCCCGTGGAGCTCGCTGCGGGAGACGGACCGAGGAGTGTCCGCCGAGTACAGCGTACGTCCTCCCAGCATCCCCGGCTTTCCGAGCATTCCCAAAGACAGCGCAGCGCGGGGAGGCTGGGAGCGCAGCCCTCTGTCCGCCCGGGCCGAGCCCTGGACACCTGTGCCGTAGCCCAGCGCAGCTGCCACCCACGCTGCTGCCCAGGGGCCTCCGTGCGCCTCACTTCCCGCGCCGCTATTTGTCCTCCTACTGCCACGGACGGGGCGGAAACCAGGTGGTGCTGGCAGAGCAGGGCCCACTGCCCTGGGTGTGCTCGCAGTGTGGAGACGCCACCCGCGTCTCCTGCGTGACAGTGTCTTCATTAGGAGCTGCTCCCTAAGCCCTGGAGACGATTAGGGCCTTGCGGGTGCAGAGGCGAGCACCTCCAGTCCTCATCCTGTAAGCAGGCCAGCGTGTGCTTGGCCTGTGATGGTGGCCCCCAACCCACAGTGGCCTCGGGGACACAGAGCCTGGTGGGGGTGGCCTGGCTTCCTTGTAACGTGAGGCATCTCTGTGTGTCCCAGAGCTACCGGGCAGTGTCACTCGCTGTCCAGAGAGAACACGAGCGTCTCCGAGGCAACCTGAGGCAGGCTGGCCGGGCTGTGGGCTCAGAGGGCAGGTCCCCTTGTGCAGCCCAGGCTCCTCTTGTCCCGGGCCGCTGGCTGTGGAGAGCTGCTCTCCACTCTGTGCAGCTTGGGCTCACTGTCGCTCTGGCTGAGGCGGTCGTCTGGTCCCCAGGCAGTGTCCCTGGATCCCTCGCTTTGCAGAGAGCCGGTAGACACTGTAGCTGCTGGTGACAGGCCCTCCGGCTTCCCCTGACTGGCGCTGGAGCAGTTGCTCCTTGGGTTCGGTTCCCAGCTTCCCCTCTCCTCCTTCCTCTTCCCCCCTCTGCCTGCTTCGCTCTCCCCCTTTCTCTCTCTCAACATTTAAAGCATTTTATCCATTCTCAGGAAGCTCAGGCAAGAGGCAGGTCACAAGTTCAAGGCCAGCCTGGGCAATTCCGTGAGACCCCCATCTCAAAATTAAAAAATAAAGACAAGCTGGCAGTAGCTCAGTAGCAGAGCACTTGCCTAGCACGCACAAGGCTGCGTCCCACCCCCGGCACTGCCAAAAAAAGTGAGATATTTCTTAGTGATGCCTCATTGCAAACGGCGGTCTGCCACGACTCCAGAGTGCGTGTACCGAAAGGGCACTCACCGCCCGTGTGCCCTCGCAGTTCCCCATATGGAGGACCAGCCACACTGTCAAGTGGGAGGGCGTGTGGCGGGAGCTGGGCTGCCTCTCCAGGACCGCGTCCTTCGCTGTGCGGAAAGAGAGCGGACACTCGCTGAAGTCGTCGCTCTCGGTAAGCGGCCTCCCCGAGGGAGTGATGGGTCATTGGTGGCCGCACCGTCCAGTGGGAAAGCAGTCTGCAACACCCAGCTGACTGGGTGGCCGCAGAGAGGGTGGACCCAGCGCCTTCCTATGCACAGCCGCTGCCTTGCCTCAGTTTCCCCACATAACATGGCGGCGGGGGAGGGGAGTGGAACGGGGCGTGTAAGAGCTGACCGTGGAATCACAGCTTTCAGGCATAACTAGAAAGCCACCGAGTTGGCTTGGGCTGCGGTGCTGGCTTGCGAAGGGACTGCAGGGACCTGGTGCCAGGTCTCAGCCCCACGGGTGGGGCGGTGGGCTGTGGCGCCCTTGCTGTGGAGGTGGCCTGACGGTGCGGCCTGGGCCCCGCTTCGGGCAGGGGCCGGGGAAGCCGCTGGCGGCCAGCGCGCGGCGAGAGCGGCGTTGGTTATGAAGCTGCGGGAGGTGCGGGCGCCCGCTCACAGCTCTCTTGCAGCACGCCATGGTCATCGACTCGCGGAACTCTTCCATCCTGCCCAAGCGGGGGGCCCTGCTGAAGGTGAACCAGGTAGGCTCGCTTCGGGGTCGCCTCGGGGTCGCCTCGGCAGGGACATCCGCAGGCGGTGACCCCAGGGGTGGGAGTGACGTGGGCTGTTCGCGTCGTCCGTGTTAACCGTCCCCTGTATCTGTACAGGTTCTAGGGGCTGGGGTGAAGCTCACTGGCCGGGTGGGCGCGGCCCCGGCTGCAGTGGCCAGGCCCAATCCTCAGCTGTCAGGGGTCCTGGGGTGGGCCCAGCAGGGTCAGGAGCTTGCGGGCTGGTGTCCCCTCTTCAGTTGAGAGGACGGGTCAGTCATCAGATGTTTTCATAGACGGTGGCACTCTGAAGGATTGGGTCGCGTCTGAACCCCGGCCGCCCCGTGAGCCACGTCGCCCCTCGCTAGTGTAGTGGTCCGCCATGCTGCGTGGATCTCCGCGCTAGGGTTGTTCAGGGCACACGACGGTCCTCTGTCCCTGCCCGTCCCCTGGTGCCACGTACAGCAGTTAGGAACGTTCTGAAAAACGTTCCTTCTAAGAAAAGTACAAAACACTGAAATCGTAACTGCGGAAACATGACAGCCCCCGCACGAGCCCTTCGCCGCCGGTGACCTGCCGATCCTCCCCACAGGAACTAGCGGGCTACACTGGCGGGGACGTGAGCTTCCTGAAGGAGGACTTCGAGCTGCAGGTGAACAAGCACCTCGTGTTGGATTCGGTGAGTACCTGCTGGGCGCTGCCGCCTCGGTTCCCCCCGCTGTGAAATCCTGCTGGGAGACCTTGTCCCAGAATGCCGGGCACACTCGGGGAGCCCTGGCGGCACTGAGGCTGAAGCACCCTGTCCTCCACTCGAGCTGGCACTGAGGCCCCCTGGGGAGAGGCGATCACTGCTTTCTTCTAAGAAGAACCCCCGGGCCCCAAGGAGCCCTTCCGCCCGCCCTCCGGATGCCCTCAGGAAGTGTGGCCGCGGACTCGGGAACGTCTGCTCTTCTGAAATGCGCAAGATCTGACCTTCCTGTGCGGGCACAGGGCTCTGGGAGCTTCCAGGGTGTTTTGTAGTTTTTGGAGCAGTTTGCCGGGTTTCTCTGATTCACCCGGAAAGGAGGGGTCAGTGACCACCTCTGCCAGGCCGGGGTCCCGGGCCGAGCACAAGCCTGGCTGTGTCAGCCTCGCCCTCACCCTCACCCTCACCCGGCTGACCCTGCCTGCGTGCGCTGTAACGAAGCGCCCGGCCAGCCTGTTCCAACTTCGCGGTCCCGGCCCTGGCAGTGTGGGCTCTCCCGCACTTGGAAGTCAGTTCCCGCCCTTCCCCTGCCACCGCCACTCCAGCGCCGCCGTGGGCCCTACTGCCCTGGCCACCAAGCTCTCCCTGTCCCTTCCCCAGTGCACAGCACCACCGGCTCCCCGTTCTCCTGGGATCCCCCTTGCTGGTGTCCTCGCCCCGTTATCTCTGTGGTTCTTTCCAGTTCCCTCCCCTCTGCCTCGTGGCTGGTTTTCCCCCTGCCCCTCGCTCGTCCCACTGTGCCCTTGCACGCTCCTTACCGTGTCCCCGTGCTAGTGCTCCTGGGCGTGAGCTCTGTGCGCCTCACAGACACCTCCGCCAGGGCTCTAAAACCCAACCAGGGCTGGGGAGGCCAACACGGGCATTGCGAATGCAAAGCCAGCCCAGGCAGTGCAGCAAAACCCCATCACAAAAAGCAACAAAGAAGGGCTGGGGGTGCAGTTTGTTCGTTGCTTCCTGGGATCAGTCCGCAATATCACAGAGAGTAAAGCAAACCGCCCCCTCCCCAGGACGCTCCCTCCTGAGGCCGGGCTCCAGCCTCCCCTCACTCATGAGGTCCCCGCTCAGCTGCCCTCAGCGTGCCCCTGGCTGCTCCAGTCCTCGCCCCCATGTTTTGTCCCTGCCGTCCCTGGCTGTCCCTTCTGCAGCGGCAGCCTGGAGCGTCTCCCTGCGTGCCTGCCCCTCTCGGTGGGTTTGCACGGGCTCACATCCTGATACACCCACTGGGAGGTGAAGACGCCCTCTGCATTCACACCCCGCCGGTGGAGCGCATTGCTTGGTCCGGCCCACGTGGGACCTGCCCGGGGCACTTAGGCTTGGTGGCCTGCCTTCCGCTGGGCAGTCGCCCGCAAAGCCTATCCACAGCGGTGTTGGTGGAGAATCTGGGGATGTACTGAGCACTGCGGGTGAGGTGGTCACGTGGGGATGCCACCACCACCCTGAAGCCCCATCAGACCCGTCGGGAGCCACATGTCACCGGCATGTCACCTGCTCTGCTCACGCTGCTCCAGTTTCCTTTCCTCTGTAGTGCTTCCCACCGAAGCTTCTTAAAAATCTGATATCTGAGCGCTCTGCAGGCTGGAGGGCAGTGATGGCGAACCTTTCACCGAGTTCAGTGATACAAACAGCCCACGGTGGCACACGTGCCATGGGTTTGACACCTCTGCCGTAGGCTCTGTCTGGGGGGTCATTGGAGCCATGCGGGTGTAGGGGCATTGCCATCCCAGCCTTCTTCCAGCCCGAGTGCTGTGTCCCCCGTCCTCCTGCATTTCCAGGCCAAGTCCAGGCCCCCAGCGTGCGGGACCCCTGGCCCAGGGCCTCCATCCCCCCGTGCATCAGGCTGAGGTTTGGCAGAGGGTGGGAGCTGCCTGGCGTCGGGCTGGAGCCCGCCCTGCTGTACCTGGCTGTGATGTCGTGCGCAGTGTGGGGCTGCCTCTGATTGAGTCCTCACAGCGACAGCGCTCTGCAGGCCCGGCAGGCGGGCTGGGAGACCCGCTCTAGAATGTTGCTTGCCGGAAACCAGAGGCTGCTGTCTGTGTCTGAACAGGTTGTCTCTGCGTCGCTGTGGGGTGGAATGTTGGTGCCCATCGGGGACAAGCCGTCCAGCATCGCGGACAGGTGAGGAGAGACCGCTGGGTGGGGCGGCAGATGTTTTCCTTTGGATCTTTTTGGTTGGTTTCTTATGAGATCCTTTAGAGGATCTCATTAGAAGAGCAGTCTTTCAATCTTACTCTACTTTTTAATGTTTAAGCTAACTTTGAAATATCTGGTCAGCTTATAATTATTTTTCTTTTGCTTTTTGCATTACTTTGTTATATTAAAAAGTATATTTTTCATTATGAATGAATAGTAGTCCATACTTGCTACAGAAATACATGAATGGCCAGGCATGGGGGCGCATTCCTGTGATCCCAGTGCTTAGGAGGCTGAGGCAGGAGGATCGCTGTGAGTTCAAAGTCAATCTGGGCTACAAAGTGAGTTTGGGGCCACCCTGAACTACACAGTGAGACCCTGTCTCAAAAACAAACATGAAAAAGTTTTAAGGAAATTGTAGGATAATCATTTACCAATCCTGAAAACTTCTTCATAAGCAGCGTTTTATCGGCACATAATCTTACTTGCTTATACTATAACTTTTCAACCTACTGCAATATTTTTTGATATTTTGTTTCTAATTTTGTAAGATTGTTGTGATTTTTTTTTTTCCCCTTGGGTGCAATACTGGGGATTGAACGCAGGTCTGTTAAAATTTTTCTTTTAAGACAGGGTCTTGCTGGGGCTGGGGGTTTAGCTCAGCGGCACAGCGCCTGCCTGGCAAGCACGAGGTCATGAGTTCAATTCCCGGTACCAGAAAAAAAAAAAAGATTCCACTGAGCCAGTAGAAAGCAGTGGTTCTATGAATCTGTGATCCTCCTGCTTCAGCTTCCCAGAGTGCTGAGATTACAGGTGCTTATTATCAAGCCCAGCTAAGTCTGTGGTATTTATAAGTAACACTGTGCAGAACGTTATAAGTAATTTGCTCATTTTATTTTCTGAGAAGATACTCCTGAATGAGGAGTTACAATCTCAGAATGAGGCTTTTTTTGCCGGATATGGTGATGCACACCTATAATCCCAGCCTTTGGGAGGCAGAGACAGGAGGATCACCTGGAATTTGAGGCCAGCCTGCACTATGCAGCAAGATCCTGTCTCAAAAAAACCCGAAAGCCAAACCAAAACCAAACAAAAACAAAAATCCCCAGAGTAAGGCTTTTTAAGACTGTAAAGAATCTTTCTGGACCCTGCCTTTTAGAGAGCTGGTAGCAGTTGATGGCGCTAGCATCAGGGTATGAGACCATGCTTGTTGCTCCGAGATGCTACTCATTGTCACCGTGGGCAAGAAATTGTCTCCACCCTGAGTTGGGTATGATGTTGCCTTAGCGTAAACTGGTTCAGCCTTTCTGGACGGAATGTGGAAGTGCAGAAATACTGAATTCATAGACTCGGGCCTGACAGTGCAACCTGCCCTGTCTCAGCCCGCTGTGTCTCAGGCTCTGTAGCGGACAGTCCTCCCGTCTCTGTCCCCCACATTGCCTGTTCGCAGCTTCTGTGTAGGAGTTAGGGTCGGGGCTGCGTTAGAAGGTCTTCCCAACCCTTTCTTTTTTCTTTTTTTTTGTTCTTTTGGGACAGGGTCTCGCTATGCAATTCAAGCTGCCCTTGAGCTCACTTTGTACCCCAGGCTGGTCTTGAACTCATAATGGGTCTTCTTGCCTCAGCCTCCCGAGTGCTGGGATGACAAGCGTGCACCACCATGCCTGGCAACCCTTTCTTAAATGAGGTGTGACGTTGGTCATCCGGGGCCGGCTGAGCCTCACATGTGCTCCTTGCCCTTTCTGAGGGCGATGGGCGGCTTCCCCTCGTGACCAGCCTCTGACACATGCCATTTCATCCTAGGTTCTGCCTCGGAGGGCCCACCAGTGTCCGCGGATTCGGCATGCACAGCATCGGGCCCCAGAGTGAAGGTACGTCCTGGCCCTAGGTAGCACATGCTGGGCTGGTCCCGCCTGGGGCTTCGGCCACACCGGTGTTTGTTGACGTCACGGCAGTAGTAGATGTGCACGGTTCACCATGCTGGAATTAGCACCCCACCCGGGACTGGTCACACAGCAGGCACGGGGTATTTATTGAGTAGACTGTAGGAAGATGAGACTATACATGTAGCAAAAAATGATTTGAAAACAACCTGTGACCCCATGCCCTCAGAGAACAGGTATGACTGTTCCATTGTATTTTCCCTCCAGGATTTAAACGGGTATTCCTATTTTTTGTTTTGTTTCATTTGGATACGGGTTTTTGGAACTGTTTTGTTTGCCTTTTCTCTTAATAATATAACAGTGTATTTTTATGGAAATAATACCTTTTTTCCCCCAGTACTAGGGATTGAACCTAGTACCTATACACTGAGCTGTGTCCGAGCCCTTTTATGATTTTTAAAGTTTGAGGCAGGTTCTCACTAAGTTGCCCAGGCGGGGTTCAAACTTGCAATCCTGTCTCAGCTTCCCAGAGTGCTGGCACTTCAGGTGTGCACCACCATGCCTGGCTTTATTTTATCATTTTTAATGGTTATATATTCCATCTTACTAGCGTGCTACGTATCGCTTCTTGGCCTTTTGGCTAAGATCAGGTGTAGCGTGCTGCAGTTGCTTGTGACTGATAGACTCCTAGAGCATCTTCAGGTTTATAGTGAGATCGAGAAGAAAGTGCAGAGTCTCGCTGTGGTCAGCACTGTGTTCCTGTTACGCTGAGTACCTCGTGAAGCCAGGTCCTGAGTTGGTGCTGGCTGTGTCCCACGTCCGCGTGCTTTGACAGCCGCGCACTGCCGCGTCCGCTCCGTGACAGCCCCACACCCCGCTGCTCCGCTGCCCGCGGAGTCCCTGTGCTCCACCTCCGCCCCTCCATCTCTTCGCGGCACAAACTCCCGACATCACAGACTTCCCGTTTCGGTCACGGAGTTGGAATCCCACCGTGCTCAGCCTCTGCAGACTGGAATCTTTCGCAGAGGGACGCGTCAGTGCCCGTCCTCGGGACGGACCACAGTGCGTTTACTGTTCTCCCGCTGCGGGGCCCCTGATCGCTTCCACTGTCCCGCAGTGACGGGTCCGGCTGCTGTAAACACTCACGTGCGGGTTTGTGTGCAGACAGAGCTTTCCACCAGCCGGGTGAATGCCACGAGCACAGGGGCTTGGCCCAGGCAGGGCTGTGTTTGCCTTGTGAGGAAACTGCCAGCCTGGCTTCCAAAGCGCCGGCCCGCCTGGCATTCTCCCTGGTGTGGAGGAGGCAGCCCTTAGCATGTTTAAGGCCTGCACATTTTGTTGTCTTAGCGCAGTACAATTTTCTGAAAACCAGATGCCAAGGTTCGGACATTTAGACTGTGTTACTGGTGTAATGCGCAGCAGGACTCACACTTGTGTAAACTCCGGCTGTGGAGTCACGTGGCCAAAGGGTATGCTGAGTGTTTTTAAGGCCTGGTTTTGCTCTCTGGGAGGGTGGCCTCGGTCACCGTCCCTCAGCAGGGTTTCAGCTGGGAGTGGTGGCACACACCTATGATCACAGCACTTGGGAGGCTGCGGCAGGAGGATTGCCATGCGTTTGAGGCCAGCCTGGGCTACATAGTAAGTTCAAGGCCATCCTGAACTACACAGTGAGATCCTGTCTCAAAACATCAAAAGAAAGAGACTTAAAAATGACATTTTAAAGAATTATTAAACATATGATTAATAATAGCCTTAAGCATGAAACTAGAAACCCAGGGCCCAGCAGGAGGAGAGTAGACAGATAAGCGTCGCTGTCTTCACACTGTAGCGAGGAAGAATGCATTAGAGCCGTGAGCTGAGCCAGGGCGGCAGCGAATCTCAGAAACACGTGCCAAGCAAGCCACACCCAGAGCGGCGCACGAGCTATGCTCCGTCCAAGCACGGCTGGGGACCGGCCGCTTGCTCCGCGTCCTCAGAGGGCAGCTGGGGGGCGGCGGCGTGCAGGGACTGGGGAGGGCTTGGGTGAGAGTGCAGCGTCCGCGGGGAAGCAGCACCAGCCAGGGTGGCAGTGGGAGGGAAAGGACAGCTTCGCTCTTCAGGTATAGACGTCATGTTTTTAAAGACTGCAAATCATCCAGCAGAACTGCTTGTATTATACTAAAACGTGTATGTGCTTATTGAGTGCACGTTGTACATCATAGTTCATTGGGAGAATAGGGTCTTAACTAGTTGTCTGAATGCTAGAAGGTAAATTATTCCTGATTTTTTTCCTATTTCTCTGTGTCCAGTTTTCTACAAAGAGTGTATTGCTTTTCTGGTCAGAATAAATCATCTCGGAGAGGAGGGGCAGTTTCTAGGAAACGGAGTTTGTCTCCTGCTCTCTGTCTACTGTTTGTTTCTTAGGATTTTTTTTTTCTTTTTTCTTTTTTTTTGTCTTCTTGAGACAGGGTCTCACTATACAGTTCAGGCTGGCCTCGAAGTCACTTTGTAGCCCAGGCTGGCCTCAAACTCACAGTGATCCTCCTGCCTCAGCCTCCTGAGTCTTCTTTTCTTCAGGATGTTAGTATTAAAAGGGACTAAGAAGACACTGAAGTCTCTAAATGAATATACCCTGCTCCTCACGGTTAATCTTGGAGAGACATTGATTTCTTTTTTTTTTTGAGACATCGATTTTTTTTCAGGCCTGTCATCTTGTATTAGAGGGGGCTAAGGCACTGGAAACAATATTTTTGCAACATTGTAGCAGCTTGGAGAGCTTTTTATAGATTTAATGTTACAGCTATTTATAAATAAAATGTCAGACAGGAGCACTTACAGGAATAATGTAAACATCGGCTCTCAATGGCTAGTCCTGAATTCTGGCAAAGGCAACCTTGGTCCATAAAACAAAAGTCCGAGTGGCCTTGCACCACCGAGAAGCGACCTCTCTGCTGGGCCTCGAGCTGGGCCTCCCTTTGGATACTCAGCCAGTTCCAGCCAGCGGTCGCAGAACTTTTCTGAGTTTTGCTGCTCTCTATTGTGGTCTCTTTTTTGAGGTTAAGTAGGAAAATTTATTGGAGAATAGGACTGGGGCACAAGAATAGCACCTGAGAGACAGGAGGGGTCCTGAATGAGTGGGTTGCCCTCTGTTATGGTCTTGAGAAGTTTGTAAAATAATGCATTTCCTTTGTCTGGCAGAAGCAATTCGGTATCTGTAGTTGGGGATGAAGTAATTTTCTTTTTTTTTTTTTGTCTTTTTGAGACAGGGTCTCACTGTGCAGTTCAGGCTGGCCTTGAGCTCACTTTGTAGCCCAGGATGGTCTTGAACTCGCAGAGATCCTCCTGCCTCAGCCTCCCAGGTGCTGGGATTACAGGAAGTGATTTTCTTGAGTTTCACTCATTTTGCTTGAAGCATTTTACAGATGCCATAAGTTTCCAGGTGCCTTCTTTCCTCACCCTACCTCCACCTGTCAGAGTATAAGAGGCCAGACAGGAAAGAGCATTTTCTTCCCATGAGGCCACAGGGCCAGCGGAACAAATGCTCAGAGCCGGGGACCATGTGGGGCTCATGTCTCGCCTCCGAGCTGGTGAGGTCGGGGTGGTGTCCATATGCTCAGGCCTGTACCTGTCCCCCTCCCTTGCTAGGGGACTACCTGGGTGGTGAGGCATACTGGGCCGGAGGCCTACACCTGTACACCCCGCTGCCCTTCCGGCCAGGCCAGGGTGGCTTCGGAGAGCTTTTCAGAACCCACTTCTTCCTCAACGCGGGAAACCTCTGCAACCTCAACTACGGTAAGAACCAGCTGCATGGGGCCCATTCTGGGGCAGCAGGAAGTGTGGGCCCCAGGCCCCGCCCCTCCTGCAGTGCCGAGATTGAACCTAGGGTGCTGTCTCTCAGCCAGGGCTCCAGGGGCCCCAGCCTCCCTTCGCGCGTTCTCCTCGAACAGCAGGCTTGCTCTAGGGGTGACGCAGGCTGCCACAGGACAGCGAGGCAGTCTCTGAGGGACGCGTCCTCTCTCCCCAGGGGAGGGCCCCCGAGCCCACATCCGCAAGCTGGCCGAGTGCATCCGCTGGTCCTACGGCGCCGGCATCGTCCTCCGGCTCGGCAACATCGCACGGCTGGAGCTGAACTACTGCGTCCCCATGGGCGTGCAGCGGGGCGACAGGTACGCGGGCTGGCTCGCCACGGGTGCCCTCTCGCCAGGCGCCTGGGGACGTCGAGTAGTTAGCAAAAGCGGAAACCCCGGACTTTGCTGTGTCGGGGTTCTCTCCTTGCACGTTGGAGGAGCGCGTGTGACACGCCCTCCCTCGGACACGCTGCTTCCTGTCCCCGGGGCACGTCTATAGGCACTGTGGGTCCAGCTGGCACTTGATGTGGAGGGTCGGGTGAAGGTCAGCCATGGCCAGGGGCTCATTCTTGAGAGCGTCCCCTCCGCCCCGAGCCGCCGCCCTGGCCTTTGCAGCGCTGCCTTGAGGACTTGCCGGATCCCTCGCTGTCTGCCCAGGCCTGGTCCGGGACCCCTGGAGACGCCTAACTCCAGTGCCGCGCAAGCCCCTGCCCTGACGCGGTGCGGCGTCCTCTGGGGCCTGTGCCGCTCGCGTCCAGCTCACGCGGTCTCCAGGGTGCGATTTTACCCGGGCGGTGACCCCCCCATCGCTCTGTGCGTGGATTCACTGCGGGACTTAGCCCATGGCAAAGCCAAGTTCTGGTTTGGGGAACTTTCTGGATTTGTTTCCCCCAAATATCATTGATCCACATTTAGTGACTCTGCAGTTGCAGAACCTATGTGGATGAATATGGTGAGAGGGCATTTACAGAAATTAATCCCTTTTTTGTTAGTTTTTGTTTGTTTTGAGATACAGTCTCACTATGCAGTTCAGGCTGGCCTTGAACTCACTATGTAGCCCAGGTTGGTCTTGAACTCACAGGGATCCTTCTGCCTCAGTCTCCCAAGTGCTGGGATTATAGACATGCGGCACCATGCCTGAGTAGTTTGTTGTTTTATTTTTAAACAGGACTAGGGATTGAACCCAGGGTCTTTGCACTGATCTTTATCCTTAGGACTTTTTAAAAATTTTTTCTTTTGAGACAAGGCCTTGCTAAGATTTTCAGGCTGGGCTTGAACTTGCAGGCCTCCTGCCTCAGCCTTCCAGAATGCTGGGATAGTAAGTGTGCGCTGGCACACCTCGTTTACTGCCACTTCTTACATTACCATGGCTGCATCATACAAGAGTCAGGAAATCCGTAAGTGTCACTGGGCGGCTTCAGCCACAGCGTTTGCTCAGAGACTGGGAAATCGCAGGCAGAGGCTGGCAGAGCCCGCTCCGGACAGCTCCCCTGCCAGCTTACAGAAGGCAGCTTCGTGCTGTGTCCCGCCCAGAGGTGGGAGAGTGAGGGCACCTCTCACCCTGATCTCCGCATGTGGCTGTGGGGCAGGACCTCAGCTTGGGAGGCGGAGACACAGTGCCTGTGCCTCCGCATACACTCCGTGCTCCGGCCACCCTGTGCCCTCGGTCCCTGCCCTGTGCTGGAGGTGCTCGGCCCACCCTCGCTGATGGGCAGCCGTGGCTGTCCTAGCGCGCCCTGACGGTACCTCGCTGTACCCTACACAGCGCGCGCATGCGTGCTCTGGGGCCCACGGTCTGCTCTGCGCAGCTGTGTGGCCTGTGGCGAGTAACCTCACCTCTCTGGTCTGTTTTCCCATCGAGAGGACCGACCATCCCAGCTGGGCAGGGCTTGCCTGCGGTCGCAGTACTGGGGATTGAACTCAGGACTCCGACTTCAGAGGAGACCCGAGAGAGAGTGCCTTCCCTGGAGCAGGGTGAAGGCTGGGAAGCCGATTGCCCACTGCGGTGGGGGCCTCGCACCTCTGGCTGGACCACCCAGGTTTCTGGGTAGAGGTCTGTGTGGAGCGCTTGCCCAGCACGCCAGGGCCGTGGGTTCCAACCCCAGAGAGGCAGAGCCGTGGGCCTGAGGTCCCCTGGAGCGCGCAGGCTGGGGTCTGAGGTGTGAGCGGTCCTGTGGGGCTGCAGTACCGAGAGCGGCCACTGGATGTCAGTGCGCCCTGCGGCCTGCGCTGCTCTGAGCCGCCAGCCGGACCCCTTGTTACAGAGCGGGCACAGTGCAGCCCTGCCCTCTCTCTTCCGGTTCAATCCGAGAATATGCTCCAGAGCTTCCCTTCGGAATGTGGGTTCTTCCTAGAGGACGCTGCCAGCTGCGCCCTTGGCTCCGGCCGCAGCGCCGTTCTGTCTCGTGGCGGTGGCCGCTCATGTTTGCTGTGGGCTGTGAAGGCTGTCCAGGGCCGGCCTTTGCCCCGGACGGTGGTGTGGTTCGGTGTTTGGTCTCCAGAACTGGGATTCTGTGTGTTGAAGTGTTGCCTGAGCCGGGTGCCCGGCAGCAGTTGCAGGTTGGCGCGGTGGTCTGGTCAGCACCCGAGGCCCTGCCTGGCCGGGTGCCCCCTGCACAGTGGTGGCAGCTGTCTCTGAGCACAGTGTCCAGAGCCCGGTGTGAGTCGGGGCGCATCCGGGAGGGCAGCCTGGTCGGTGCTGGGGGGACCGGGCTCACAGTGGGCCTGGAGGCCCCAGGACGGGAACTGAGCCGCGCACCCCCAGCAGGACGGCAGGGCCGGGCGCAGCTGGCATACCGGGGTGAGGCGTGCCAGCGCGAGGCGCAGGGGGGAAGCGTGCAGTGGGGGCTCACAGGAGGCGCCTCTGGGACTAGAAGGGGCGGGACTGGGGTCAGAGCCTGAATCTTCCAGGGCGCAGCGGAGGGTGGGGGCTCAGGAGGTGGCTGGGGGGCGCCGCCCTAGGAGCCGTGTGGGTGTGGGATTCGGCGGCTTCCGTGTGACACGTGCCCGTCTGGTGAGAGAGCCTGGCCGGAAGATCTGCCTGTTCCGAATTACGTCAGCGTGGGCCTTAGCTGATGTTTTACCCTGTAGCTCATTTCCAGGCATTTTCTAACCCAAGGAACGTAAGCCTAGGCCCCTTCGCATACATGGGATAACACGAAAAATGGAAACAAACCGTGCAGTCCCCGCACATGGCTCAGGGTACCAAGCGAGACAGGCTTCGCTCTGGGTGACGCTGTTGGGAAGCTCACAGGGGACGTCTGCTCAGGCCACTCTGCCCCCAGTGACAGCCCTGTGAGTGGACAGTGACAGCTCAGGACGGGGGGCTCAGTGGCTGCCCAGGTTGACCTGCTGTGACCTTCACCCTGGTCCAAGCCCGCTGCTCCTCCCAGCTCGGCCCTGCTGACCTCCCTGTCGGGTGGAGAGGCTCGGGGGGCAGCGGGGAGTCACCCCCCCTTATTTCCATCCCTGTTTTCCAAAGGCTGAGTCTGAACCCGGCCAGGGAGAAGGCAGGGAGGGCTGGTGGGGGCTGCCCACAGGGTCCCTGGGCTGCCGCCGTGGCTGCGTGGCCGGGAGGAGGGGAGCGTGCCCTTCACCTCTGCCTTTCTTTCAGGATCTGCGACGGCGTCCAGTTCGGAGCTGGGATAAGGTTCCTGTAGCTGGGCTGCCTCAGGCGTCCGCGCTCCTGGAACCCTCGCAGCCAAGCGAGCCGGGCCTCGTCCTCGCCAGCAAACGTGTCAATAAATTGTGAGGACACATACTCGGCCGCAGTGGGGCTCTGGTTTGCTTCTCCGGGTGCCTGGGGCCCTTTGCCTGCACCGCCCCAGGCCCAAGGGTGCTCGGATGTCCCCGATTCCTTTCCCTCCCACCTCCCCTGGGGTCCCACAGGCCGGAGTGTCCGGCAGAGCCAGAGCTGTCACGCCAGCGGGCATGTGGGGTCCCGTGCGCGAGTGTGCGTGCGTGGGGGGCACGGGAGAAGTTACCACGCTGTGATGCTGGGGACACGAGGCGAGCGGGGAAATGTGTCCTCTGTAGCGTGACGGCAGCCCCCTGAGATCGAAGCCACAAGCCGGTGGCTGAGACATCACGGACCCGGGAGGAGGGCGGGGCTCGCGGTGCCGCACTTGTCCGGTGTACGAGGGCCCTGGCTTCCGTCCTCAGTGCTACTGAGGCCGTGGCTGGGCGCCTGCCTGGTAAGTGCAAGGTCCTGAGTTTGATTCCTGGTTCCCAAAAAATAAAGGAAGAAATAGCAAGAGCACAAACACAGCTTCACTTCCCAGGGGCTCAGGAGTCCAGCCTGGGCCTCACTGGGCTGCAGCCCAGGCATTGGCAGGGCTGTGTGGGCAGAGGGAGGCCCTGCGGAGAAGCTGGCCCGGTCTTCCCCAGTCCCTAGCTGCTGCTCCTTCCGGAGCTGCTTCCCGGCCCCGCCCCCTCACCCTGACTCCCCACCACCGCTCTGCGACCCTGGCGATGGCCTGGACCCCACAGGGAACCCCGGGTGGTCTTGCTGAAGTCCGCCAGTGAGCGCCCTCGGTTCTGCCTGCTGCCTTCTCTGCCCTGTCCCGTGATGCTGTCATCGCCCCCGTGGTCTGCAGGCCACGGGCCCAGCGCCGCTTGGATTCCAGAATCCTCCTTGCTCAAGTCCCTTGTATACATGCACAGAACCGTGTTTCCCCGTCACGTTTATCACAGCACAGTGTGTGCATAACCTGTGCACAGCCCCCCGTATGCACCAGATCAGCTTCGGGTAACTCCCAACACCCGAGACAGCGGAAGTGCTGTGAGACGCGTTTCCGTGAACTGCTCGGAACTCTGCGGAGGAGCGTCTGTGCCTGACCCGTACGGGTGCGGTTTTGTTCCTGATGTTCAGTCTGCAATTGGCTGCATCCATGGATAGAGTCGGGGATACAGAGCCGCGGATACAGAGAGCTTGAGTACAGGCCTTAGGGTGTGGGCACGGAAGGCTCAGCACCCGGGTGGGACACGGATCTGAACCACAGCGCTGCCCTGCAGAGGCATGATCAAAACATTCAGTGAACGTTGAAATAAAAGTTATTATAGTGAAAGACATCACCATGGATCTTCCTCAGAATCCTCCCCTGGATTTGAGCACACTCACCCCGTCGTTCTTGCCACTTTCCGAAGCAGCTGCAGAAGTTCTCTTTCCCGAGTCTTTACGTGGTGTGATCAAAAATGCGGTGACTGCCGCTGCCCGGTGCCATCCAGCGCAGAGGCAGGCTTGCAAAACACAACAGTGTCCTCTTCCCGCTTGGTCACCGGGTCTGGCGCCGTGTGACCTCCGGCTCTTCCCCAAAGTCAACGTGACCAGGAAAGGAGAATGTTCTGAGTTGATTCACATCGAGGCAGCCAGGACAGCGCAACCGAAGACCCTCAAGAAACAGCACTCCAGAGCTGCTGCACAGCGGCGGGAAGGAAGGGTGCGGTTGTTCACAGCAAGGGCGGATATTTCGAGGGGAGTTAGTAACAGTGTGTCTTTTACTATAATACAATGTTTAAAACGTAAACACTGTATTTTCCAGTCACACCCATTTGACAGGGCAGTTTGGGGGACGGATATCAGGAAGTGGGCTGGCACCCAGCTGCAGGTTGGGGCCCCATGCGTGCCAGTTCTGTTTACTTCTTCCCTCTGGGCCTCAGGTTTCTCTTCTGTCGAAAAGGACTTTGCTGAGCACCTCCCCGCACTGTGACAGAGTCCACAGCCTAGGGGCCCCCGCCAGTGGGCTCTCTGCTCCCCAAGGTAGATCCCAGGGGACCCAGTGCCGTGGGGCATTTGGCCCTCCTGGGGAGGGGACATGCACGGAGGCAGACGGTAGGCGCCTGTTTGTGACTCAGGCCGTCCCCAGCTCCCGCTCACACAAGTACACTAAGGGCCCCTCCACCAGCACTTGGGGGGCTTTTTCAAGCTTGTAGTGCCCGACATTTGGACCCCTGCAGTGGTGACCGCATAGACACCCCTTCACCTCCGTTGTAACCTTTGACGTGATCATCGGGTGACTATACACTGGATAGGCCAGGACCCCTCGGCACTGTCAGGAGTACTGCGGCCCCCAAGAGCTATGGCTGAGGCTCGTGTTCACCCTTGATGGAAATTCAGACTTTAAAAATATGAATTCCTGCTCAGTGCTACAGTGGGTGCTTAGGGTGCCCGCCGCTCTAGGTTCCATCCCCCACACCAGGAGACAAAACTCCTGGGGAACTGCATGCTGACGGGACTCACATCCTAGGGAAAGTGCATATCCCCAGTGAAAACCTCAGTGCGGAGGGTGGCGGCGTTGCGCGGGTCTGCAAGTCTCCCTGGGTTCTGACTTCAAAGCCAGATGAGTGTTCTGCATCTGTTTGTGGCAGGGGGAGCTGTGTGACGGATAGGAAGAAAGTGCCCTCTGGGATGTGCGTTTGGCAAAGGAGAGCCTTTTCAGTAACTGCATATTCCTGGGTTTGGGGTGGGCTTTTTAAGAAAGTGCCTCGATCCGTAGTTCAGGCTGGCCTTGAATTCATGGCCATCCTCCTGCCTCAGCCTCCCACACCTGACTTGGATAGCCTTTGATACTTCACCAAAACTCAGCAAGTGGTAGTTCTGTTTCTTTTTTGGCCGAGGTCAGGGTGGAAGCCAGGGCCTCCTGCTGCGCGCCAGCCTCTGACAAGTGGTTGCGTTTTGTAGGTTAATTGCAGAGCGGGATGTGACGCCCCATCTGCGACCTTTTCCCGCCCACTCACACTCACAGGCAGTGCCCAGCACGGATTATAACAGCGTGCGTTAGTCACTTGGGGAACTCTGCTTCTCTGAATCAGCCACATCTTCCAAATGCCGGCGCGTGTCACAGTTGTGCAGAGGGAAAAGATCACATTCATTAATGCCAGCGCCAGTGGCATGGTTGTTGAGGAGCTGTCAGGCTCCGGGTGGTGGATACACATTTTCCCCAGTTCCGATTTTCACTTGAAAGCTCACATTTTATCACTGGCAAGAGATGCTGTCAGTTGCTTTTCTTGAAGTTCGCTCCGTCCATCTTTGTCCATCTTCGAAGAAATGTCTGTGGGAAACCTGCATCCAAGTAACCACAGCTTCCGGTCTCTCTCTTCTGTGCGAAGATGACTTCCACGTGCAGAGCCGATCCACGGCTGTCCCCGGGAGCAGGGCCCTTGCTGGGGAAGAGCTGGAGGAGGTCCTGACACCACGGTTCCAAGTGGTGTGTGGCCAGGTATGGTGGCTTCAATCCCAGCATTCAGGAGGCTGAGACAGGAGGATCCTCATGGGTTTGAGGCCAGCATGGGCTGTGTAATTCAAGGCAGCCTGAACTACAATAATAATAATGATAATAATAATAATAACAAATAGACTCCCAAATCCTTTTGTTACCAGATACGAGTCATGCTCATTTTCCAGCCCTCAGGCCCCATCTGTGCTCTCTTTTTTTTTTTGTCTTTTTGAGGCAAGGTCTCACTATGCAGTTCAGGCTGTTCTTGAAGTCACTTTGTAGCTCAGGCTCTCCTCAAACTCACAATGATCCTCCTGCCTCAGCCTCCCGAGTGCTGGGATTACAGGTGTGCGCCACCACGCCCAGCAAGCCCGATCTGTGGAATGAGGGTGCCTAAACCCATCAGTAGCCAAAAATGTGGCAAAGTGCCTGGTGCCCCAGGAGCTGTTTGGTCTCCATGCCCGGCACCGTAGCTAGGGACCCTAAGAGAACCAGCACAGACCATCGCTTGGTGTGAAGGTGAACCCTAGGTCCTTGTGAAGTGGAAGCCTGGTGCTGGGTTCTGAGGAGCGTGAGGCAGGTGGTGCGGCCACAGGTCCAGACCACACTGGGAGGCCACGTCGCGGGCTCAGCTGCCCCGTCAGCTCGAGTCGGTGCCAGCCCTATGGCTCCATCTGCGGTCTTTTCCGGACCGTCAAGGACTGGACCCCTCAACCAAATCATTAGGCAAAACTTTGAAGAACAAAGTGAAGGCGCAGCCTTACCTGGCTGGACAAGGAATCAGTAATTATTTCTGAAAGCTCGCTCTGTGAATCGGACCAACTGGGAAAATGACAGCCTCTCTCCCTGCCCCCCGAATCAGTCTGTTTCTGACGCAGGAAGCGTTTCCGTCGCTTGTCACCGCCTGGATGAGCTGATCAATTAAAATATTCTGACTTGGGCTGGGTGAGAGAACAGCGGGCCTGGATCCATCCATCACCGAGCCAGAGAGGCGACCTCTCGATGTGGAGTCAGACACCCAATACAATTGCTTCTATCTTCTTATCACACCCAGAAATTACTGCTCATCAGAATGCAATTTCCCTGAAATACAAAACCGGCAGAGCTACTGCTAAGAATATTGGAACATAATAAAGAGCCCGAGCTGCGGCCTTGGTATTGAACTCGGGAGTGAAGATTGACAAGTGGCCCTTATTGGGGAGAAGTGTTGAAATCAAAGAGGTCCAACGTCTGGAGATGTCAGTCCTGAGTAAAGGTGGGCAGGGCGTGGTGGCGCATGCCTGTTAATCCAGCCAGCACTTGGGAGGCTGAGGCAGGAGTATCACCAGGAGTTCGAGGCCAGCCTGGGCTGCATAGTGGGACCCTGTCTCAAAAAAAAAACTACATATTTTGGCGGAGCCCTGGTCCTTAATGTCACCTTTGAGACAAATGCTCCGCCCCTGCGCTGTGCCCCAGCCCTGAAAACAGAGCAGTAACGTACCCCACCCGTTTCTCCTGCTGACCCTTAACACCAGCGTGGCCCCAGGGACACCGCTGTGGGGAGCATTTGCCCAGCATGCGGGCTTCAGCCCCAGTGCTGCAAAAAAGGAACAAAGAAAAAAGATAGTTCAAGGGGAAGCCTTCGAGGAGGAGGCAAGGCGTGTCCTTCAGCCTCAAGTGTGACTCCTCAGCGTCCCTGGGGCACCTGGAGGTGCGACTCTGCAGCTGTGCTTCCCGAGCACAGTGCGGCCCTGAGGGGCCCAATGGGGGGGGAGGGGCTTTTCCAGCCGCAGCAGAGCCGGGGTGGGCAGTGACTGTTGGAGACAAAAGTGGCGCTCAGATCCTCGCCTCTGGGAGTGTCTGGAAGCCCTGCAGGAGAGG
Source organism: Chinchilla lanigera (assembly GCF_000276665.1). Classification (NCBI taxonomy): domain Eukaryota; kingdom Metazoa; phylum Chordata; class Mammalia; order Rodentia; family Chinchillidae; genus Chinchilla; species Chinchilla lanigera. The sequence goes on from NW_004955413.1 coordinate 28,930,408, forward strand.
GCCGGAGTCCGCTCTTCACAGCCTCGTGTGCTGGCGCAGGCCTGACATCCTGTCATAGGCAGCGGAATTAGATAGAAATGTTATAGACAGACAGGGCCAGGCCCTCAGAGGAGCCAGTGCGGAAGATGCGATACCTTGCACCTGTGGGGGAGACAGACCCCTCTGCTGTGGACAAAAGATTAAACAGATGCGCCCACATAGCTCCCGAGGGATGGACCTCAGCGATTGATACTCTAAATAGTTAATCACCTTGAAAGCCTGGAAGAGTCACTAGCCCAGCCCCCTACAGGAAAGGCCGCTGTTCTGTATTCATGCCCGCTGGCTACGTGACTCGCTTCCCCATTTGATCCCGATTTAATCAATTTTACCTGAACAATTATACTTGTAATCTTATTGGCTGATCATAGTTGTCTTACCTCATGCCCAGCTAGTGAGTTCCCATGTTTTCCACCTCGGACCTGCCTCACTTTGAGGTTTGCTCTGTAAAAAAAATCTAGAAAAGATAGGTTCATGGGCACCCCACTTGGGCCCCACTTCTGTCCTCTTGGACAGAGGCTTTTTTGTTTGTTTGTTTTTCTGGTACCGGGAATCGAACTCACAACCTCGTGCTTGCCAGGCAGGTGCTGTGCTACTGAGCTAAATCCCCAGCCCCAACAAAAGCTTTCTTTCCCTCAATAAATACATTCTGTATGTATTTATTGAGGCTCTTAACCTCTATTGTAACTAAAATTCATTCTTCGACTTTAAAGAACATGAATTCATCCCAGATATCTTTCAGGTTGGGAGTTTTTTTCACTGTATCAATCCCAGTGCTTCAGGAGGCTGAGGAAGGAGGGTCGCACGTTTGAGGCTGGCCCGGGCAATGTAGTAATTTAGGGAGACCCTGTCTCAAAATAAAAAAATAGGACTGAGGAGGTAGCTCAGCAGGAAGGCCCTGGGTTCAATCCCCAGTGCTGGAATAACCCTTGTGACTTCCCAGCTTCATGCCGCCGGGAATAAAGCGTTTCCAAATTAACCAGGCGTGGCTAGACTCAACCCAGGGCCTCAAGGGTAAAGCACAGTCTGGCTCCACACAGGCCCAGTTTAAATCCAGAACGGATGCAAACCTGTAGTCACTCAATAGGTGCCAAGGCGCCTGCTGAACGGTTTCAGCTTCCCCGGAAGAGAAGTCCTGGCGAATCCTCTGGACTAATATTCCCAAATACTTGGTAGCAGAATTAAAGGAAAGTCAAGCATTTAAAAAACGTTACTTTTCCAAGGTGAATAACTATTCCTATACTAAAACCTGTGATAAGAAGTGGCCAAGGATTTGATTATTTTACTTACATATTTATTGTATTTACTTTTTAGGGACAGGGTCTCCCTGTGTAATTCAGGCTGGCTTTGAACTCACTAGGTACCCAGGGCTGGCCTCAAACTCATGGCCATCCTCCTGCCTCAGCTCCCAAGTGCTGGGATGACAAGCATGTGCCACCACACCTGGACCAAGGATTTAATTATTAAAAGAGAAAAACTTTGCCCAAATTTTTTTTTTTTTTTTTTTTTTTGCAATAGGGTCTCCCTGTGTTGCCCAGGGTAGCTTCAAGCAGTCTTCCTGTCTCAGCCTCCTGAGTAGTTGCAGCCACAGGGTGCTAGTATCTGGCTGCTGTTTTGTTCTTTAACCATTTAAAAATGTGTGCATGCTTGTAATCCCAGCACTGGGGAGGATGAGGCAGGAGGATCGCTGTGAGTTTGAGGTCCACCTGGAATACAAAGTGAGTTCAAGTCCAGCCTGAACTTCATAGTGAAACCCTGTCTCAAAAAAAAGGCAAAAGAAACCAAAACAAAACAAAATGTGCAACCCAAACTGGGGTGTAGTTCAATTCAAGCACATTTGCTTGGTATGGGTGAGGCCCTGCGTTTGTGCTCAGGGCCATGGTCAGGGAGAGGAGAAAAAACCCCAGCCATCCTGGCTCTCAATCCACAGAGTAAAAGCGGCAGCCTGATCAGGCCTGTGGGGTGCGGCGTTCGCCCCGAGTTAGGCGAACCTGGATCCCTGTCTTGGTTACCTTTCTCTCGTTGCTGGGACAAAATATCTGACGACCAAAATTAAGGAAGGAAAGGTTTACTTCGCTTACAGTTTGTGGAGGTTTCAATCCATACTAGGCATGATTATAAGGCAGAGTGGCACGTGGCAGAGGGCTGCATCTCAGGGCGGCAGCACAGCAAAGCTGCCACTACACACACACCACGGTGGAATCCGGGAGGAGGAATGCCCCCAAGCCGCTCCTTCCTCTCCCTTACATATGCAAACTATCCACTCCCGGGCGGGTGCAGCTCTCACACCCATATTCAACTCTAATAGCCTGCCCCATATCCGCAGGAGGCTTTGGGGGGACACACAGACATAAACCATAACAACTCCGCAGACCCACTCTGAACTGGACTGCAGTTTCCCACCTGTGGGAGCAGCAGCATAAATCCACAGAGCTGCGCTTCAAGTACGATTCGTCTTCCTTCCCCGAATGGGACCTGCACCTAAGCAGGCACTGGATAGGTCTGTTGAATGAATGGATGGATGAATATTTGAACAAGCAGAAGAGCTAAAGAATCGCCTGCTCCCCGGGGAGGTGAGGAGGCCACGCCATCCCCGCCCCACTCCCTCCAGTGTAGCCCGGGATCCTCCCCCAGCCTGCTCTGCAGCAAGCCCTTTTCTGTCCCCGGCACACTGTAAACCCTTCCTCCCTCCCCCCGCCTCCTCCCTGCTGGGAACTGAACCTGGGGCTGCTCTAGCCCTCAGCCACAACCCTAGCTTTTTCCATTTTTTAATTTTGAGGCAAAGTCTAAATTTCCCAGGTTGGGGCCAGGGATGTAGCTCAGCAGACACAGCACCTGCCTGGCAAATGCAAGGCCCTGAGTTCGATTTCCAGCGCTAAAAAAAAAACAAAACTGCGCAGGTTAGCCTTGAACTTGTGATCCTCCTGCCTCAGCCTCTGCAGTAGCTGGGATTATAGATGTGCACCACCACATCCAGTGGTTCTTCCTTCTTTGCTCATCATCTAGCTCCAGCCAGTTACTGCTGCCCCTGGGGCAGAATCCAGGACCCTACAGATGCACAAACTGGAGGTCGCCCTGCCCTGCCGCTACAACCTGCACACAGCCTGCGGAGAGCTCTTCTTGACGCATAGTAACTGTTAGTATGTAAGTGAGGTAAGCAGGTGTTAACACTGTATCAGTCAGGCAGGAATGACAAGAAAAGGTGCCACAGTTTAAAGACACATTTCCGAGCACGCGGAAGTCTTGAAGGCTTCCCCAGCACCCCAGGCACTGCTTGTCAAAAAAAAAAAAAAATTACAGCTGTGTAGTCTTTCAGGCACCAAGAGTACTAACCTATTGTTACAGAGCGTATTTTGTGTGCCCCACACTTCAGCTCACTTTGGTCATATGTAAGGCACTGTCCTGCCTGGAGCAGCAGGGGTCAGCCACCCCAAGGCCCCGGCCACTGATTTTCATAGCTCTCTATCCTAAGTCTTTAAGTGTCACTGATGTTGGAATCACCTCCCGAAGCCTTGCATTTCACTGATTTCCTTGCAGGTCTGGCATTTGGGCGCCTCAGGGAATTTCCTGTAGAGAGGGGGCCGCACACTGTCCTTCCCGGGTGAAAGTGTAACTCAGTCACAGCAGCTCGGCCCTGGGGGCTGTTTGTCGTCAGCTACAGAGCGGCACCTGGTGCGGTCGCGGGGGCGGAGTCTCACACAGGTCCCACCTGGAGGAATGAACGTTTCTATCACTCACACGTCAGCCTGCACAGTCAGCAGATGCTGGCGCTGCTCAGAGAAGCAAGCGTTCATCTTCTCAATCAACATGTATTCTAACTGGTTTGGAAATAGTACCATTTGCACCACATCATCATCAATTGCTTCTTGTGTGTGTGCTGGAAGATACAGGCAGAGCTCAAACCAGCTGTGTCACCTTGACCGAGTATCTGAAGATTAAGAGTCTGGCTCCCTGAGTCAGGCATGGTACACATGTACTTGAGAGGCTGAGGCAGGAGGATTGCTGGGAGCTCTGAACCACCCTGGGCTACGTAGTAAGTTCAAGGACAGCATGAACTACAGAGCAAGATCCTGTCTCAAAAAAAAAAAGAAAAGCTCATGTGTCTGCAAACAGAGAGATGTACAAAATGTGTGTACACACACACAGCCGTGCGGTATGTGCACGTTGGTGCGTGGAGTGTTTAGGTGCAGATGTAATTCCCTTGCCGTGACAGTGAGCGCCACAGGTTTTGTTTGATTTGTTCACGGGTGAAACCGAAGGCCTGGACAGGCAGCACAGAAAGGGCCGGGGCAACACTGGTGTGAACTGGGGCTGGGGATTTAGCTCAGCAGCACAGCGCCTGCCTGGCAAGCGCAAGGTCGTGAGTTTGATTCCTGGTACCGGAGAAAAACCAAAAAACAAAAACAAAACAAAGCAAAAAAACCCACTGGTGTGGATGAGTGAACGGCAGCTTTCCTGCAAGCTAGTCATCGGGGGACCCGTCCTGCAGGCGGACAGCCCCATCCCTGGCTGTCCCAGACTCTTCACCCAAGCCAGGTGCTGCTAGAATTTGTGCAAAGATGTGCACCGGGTGGTTCCCACTGCCTGTGTGACGAGTGACACCGCGCCACACCCAGGTGCCGTGGAGCTGCCGCCGCCCCAGCTTTGGAAGGAAAGGCTGCACTGCCCAGGACGCTTTGCTGCGGCAGCGGAGACCTTGCTCAGAGGGTCAGGCTCTGATCCCTGCTGCCCTCCAAACCCGAGCTTTTGCTGGTGCCGTCCTTCTCAGCACCTGCGACCCGCCGGCCAGAATGGACAATAAATGAAATCTAGTTTCAGGGCTTTCTCCTCTCAAATCCACCAATGCCTGTTATTTATTTATTTTTTTAATGGCCTGTGAGTGAAGAATATGTTTATGATTTTAATGTTTGGGACAAAAAAATGACCAGGGCCAGGTGTGGTGGGTGCACGCTTGTAATCCCAGCACTCTGGGAGGCTGAAGCAGGAGGATCACAGTTTGAGCCCAGCCCACGCAATTTAAATGACTTACAGAGAGCCTCAATTTCAAAATGAAAAATGAAAACCAGGCTGGGGATGTAGCTCAGTGCAGAGACCCTGGGTTCAACCCCAAGTACTGTGAGACAAAAACAAGACATACTACAAACTTTAAAAAAGCAAGGTTTTTGACATGTGCAAATTATACATAATTCACATTTCTGTGTTCATCAATAAAGTTCTATTGGCACACATGGGCAAGCTGACTTGTGACACCCTGGCCCCTTGGAGGCCCTGACCGCAGACCCCTGTGCCTTCCCTGGCCCCAGAGATGTCCCCACGATATGCCCTCGTGGCCCAATCTCTAGCTCTGGCAGCACGGAACAAGCCTACTCCCCAAAGAGCCCCCAACTTCAGCTCTGCTCCCAACCCTGATCACTGCCTCCTTCACCCAAAATACTGCTCTCAGAGTAGCTGGGAAGGGCTTAAGTGCACCCTGGTATTATGCACGCAGATGAAACGTTTAGGGCAAATGGATGGTGGAGGAAATTTGGACTAAAATGCGAACATCTAATAGGCCTGGCCTTTGTCTTCCCACCCACACGAAGGCATTTTTTCTTCCTTTTCTGCTGGTGGTGGTGGTGCTGAGGCACGAAGTGGCATTTTTCAGGCAGCTTGCTTCCCTCTGCCTCTCTCCCAGCCGAGGAAGTCCGATTTGAAGAGGGCAGTTGACCTTAGGGCACTTTGCCAATCATGCAAGACTAGAACGAGTGACTCGGGTGCTGCGTTATGTATTCATTCCTCATCTATGAAATATTTGTAGGCACAAAGTGCATGTGTGGTCTCATTTGCCTACTGCGCAGAATGAAAACCCAGGGGGCTTTGCTGATAAGTGAAAACACAACTTCCCCATCTCAAAGTCGGCCAGTTTCCAGAGATCCGAGCGGAGGGCCGTGGGTGCCTGATTCCCACGCCCATCGCGCTCGGCGGGGAACACCGTCCCCGCCGCCGACTTTAAATTCCAGGCGTGTCTGGTCATCCTCTCACGCTCTTAGCATTTACAGTGAAAATCACAAGTTATTCTCTTGCCAGATCACTAAATTAGCAAACTGATTAAATAACACGGTGCAAAATGCCAGTTTAGATATTACGATCGCAGAGGCCCGCGCCAATGCTACCCGAAGCGCTGTAAGATTGCTCTGAAAGCACAACCTGGGGGAAATAAAGCATTTTCTCCACCAGTGAATCAGCTCCACATTCCCCTCCCTCCTCCACGCACTTCTGACTCTCCTGCAATTGCTTGGAGGTTTGAAAATGAGCAACACAAGAAAACACTCCAGTCTTCGTGTTCCCTGGCGGGCGGTCTTTTTCCTCTCCCAAAGAGCTAAAGGATGCTGATAGTTTTTTTGGAGAGATACCAACATCCTTTTAGTTCTAGGAAAGGGAAGTGAGACAAAGCTTGCAGTTTTTAAAACTCTGTAAGCACTTGCAGCGGTGCCAGGATCGCGTGTGGCATCCTGGAAGGGACGAGCCCTGGCGGGTGTGTGCGGCCTGGAGTCAGACTGGGCTGGGATGCCGGGCGTGGTGGTGCATGCCTGTAATCCCAGCACTCCGGAGGCCGAGGCAGGAGGATCAGTTTGAGGCCAACCTGGGCTACAAAGTGAGCTCAAGGCCAGCCTGAACTGCATAGTGAGACCCTGTCTTTAAAAAAACAAAAGAACAAAAAAACCAAGACTGGGCTGGGGGTGCAGCTCAGGGGCATCACACTTGCCTGGAAGGTGTGAAGCCCTGGGTCCCTTCCGCTGTGCTGAGGAGGACGGAGAGGTAGTGTCCCTCAAATGATCCCTCCTGGGACAGTTATTAGTGCACTTGTTAGGGTTTAATTGGTACTTGGTTCAAAGTGTCCACCGCAGGCGCGGTGTGAGGATCTCTGCTCCTGTCTGCACCAGACCCTCCCAAATAGAGCAGGACTGGCCACTTGCGTGCCACAGGGGTCTGCCGGCGCCCCCTGCAGGCGAGACCCTCTGCAGTGAGCCCAGGGTAGCCCGGATTATCCCGGGGGACTCACTCAGCACCCAGTGAACTGCCTGAACTTGAGTGATGTAAGCGACCCGTGCCAGTGCTGTTCTGAATCTGCCTGGCAGCCTTCCTCCACCACGGTGCTTCTGAGAGACGTGCACAGTGCCCCCGGTCAGCCCGGCAGATCCCCATCTGATGCAAACACCGATCATCCGCCCACTCTGTCTGATCTTCACTGCCCGGGCTGGAGCTGCTCAGCCCTTGGGTAACCCGAAGGGGGCGCCCTGGGCACAGTGGCTCTCGCTGGGCACCACGTCCACAGCGACTGCATCTCTGTGTGTGCGCTCACCGGGCCCGGGCCACCTGTTTACGGGGACGACGGTGAGGAAGTGGGTGACAGAGGTTGACCGGGACTGCAAGGTCTGAGGCCCTGCACAGGGCGTGGCAGGAGCTTGTAACACCTTAGCTCCTGTCCTTCAAGAAGTTTCTAAGGAACGGCCTCTCTGGAAGCCACAGTTCAAAGGCAAATTGAGCGATTTTCTTCAGCAGCGACAGCTGTGTGCAATCTGATTTTCGTAATTATTCCCCAAATGTCAAATGCTTGCAGGCCAACAGCGGGGTAAGATGCACGGAGGGGGGACCCTAAGGAGCGGGGTGGGGGCCTACTTGTCGGGGACAGGAGCCCAGCTCCTCTCTCTGCATCTCACTGAACTCTTTCTATTAAAATCCCCAGCTTTCCAGCCTTCAGGTTAAGATTTGTATTTGCTGCTCGGTACAGTAATTTGGAAAGTTATTTTGGTCGGGCTTCCCAGAGAGAAGGCCGTCTCTGCCAACCCCCCGGAGCGGGCTGGGAAGGAGGCACAGCTTTTGGGGCAAGACCTCTGTCCTTCCTTCCTCACAGCCCCAAGAAAACACCAATTAGTTCTCAGCCATCAAGCTGGCTTTCGATTGTCGTGGGTGACACGGATGAGACAAAAAGTCATCACGACTGATGCGATCATCTAAATAAATCTTCCGCATGGCAGTGAAGAAGGACTCGTCCTATTTTCCAGCCAGAGAGGTGCAAAGAAAGGAGATTGCAGAGCTTTCAGCCGGAGGTTTCCAAAGTGTCACTCGCCCCAGGGAATGGAATCATGGTGAATGTCGCCAAGAAGCGGCTGCTTTACCAGAGGTTTCTTACTAATAAGTTCTGCGCTTGCACTTAAAATACAGGGGGCTGGGGATTTAGCTCAGTGGCACAGCGCCTGCCTGGCAAGCACAAGGTCGTGAGTTCGATTCCCGGTACTGGGGAAAAAAATACCAAAACAAAAAACAAAAAACAAACCCACAATTCCATGTTGATACAACTTAGCTCTACACAACTCCAGCAAAGCCACTCTCGTGTGAAGCCCAATTCCTGGGTCTCAGGGAAGCCTGCTGGCCAGGGGTGGAGGAGGCACCAGGCTCCAGATGACCCTTAGAGAGCTTCCTCCACACTGCAGTGGCATTTGAAAAACTTACTTACTTTTGGGCTTTTGAAACAGGGTCTCATTATGTAGCCCAACTGGCCCTTGAATTTGCGGTGATTCCCCCTGCCTCAGCCTCCCCAGGGCTGGGATTACAGCAGTACACTGCCACGCCTGGCTGTAATGGTATTTTAAAAAGTGGAAATTCCACTTGTCTCTGCAGTGTTCATGGTAGCAATCACCAAATAAAAATTGTAAATTCTGTGTGTCTGCTGGGAGGTAGCATCGCCGGTGGAGAAGTCAGGCCACCCATTCTTCCCTGGGCTTCTCTATGCTCGATGCCTTGCAGAGGATGGGGTGGCCTTTGCCAGCCACCTCTCCCCCCAGCTCTCCAGGTCAGGTCCTCTGCCTGGGTCTGAGGCCAGCAGGGGAGTGGGGCTGGGGCGGCAGCACTGAGCGTCCTGGGTTCGGGTCTCCAGACAAAGGGGTCTGCGCAGTGCACCAGATTTTCTGACGCCAGAGTCCCCTGGGCTCAATGACAGTTTGGCTAGATGACAGTTTTTTTCCTGGACTTAATTAATTCATGAATTTATTTATTTACGTATTGGGTTATTTTTTTCTTTTTTTGGTCTTGCTATGCCATTCAGGGCCGGCCTCAAACTCTTTGGTGATCCTCCTGCCTCAGCCTCCTGAGTGCTGGAATTATAGGTGTGTGCCACCACACCTAGCTACAAAGTACAGATTTAGACAAGGACATATGCATGGACAAAGATACAGGAATACAGGGGCTATAGCTCAGCGGCACAAGTGCCTGCCTGGCAAGCACAAGGTCGTGAGTTCAATTCCTGGTACAAAAAAAAAAAAAAAAAAAAAAAACTTTAAAAAGATACAGGAAGACAGAGTGACTGGGGCGAAACTGCTGTAAGGCAGAGATTGCCAAAGATGGTCAGCAAATCACCAGAACCTCTGAGAAGGGTGTGGAACAGGTTGTCTCTCAGGAGCTCCTGAAAGGAAGCAGCGCGGCTGGGCCCTTGCTCTGCGTTTCTGCCCTGAGCCATGGGAGAATCAACCTGAGCCAGTCTGGGCCGCCCAGGACCCAGGGCCAGCGCGGCATCCCCGTTACTCACGGTCTCAGTTACCTGGGTCAGCGCGGGTAACAATAAACAAAACAAATCACCAGCTGGGACAAGAATAAAAAAGAATAAAAGGAAAAATGGAAACAAAGCTTTTGTAAGCCAGATGTGGTGGTGCACGTCTGTAATCCCAGCACTCCGGAGGCTGAGGCAGGAGGATCGTTGGGAGATCGAGACCAGCCTGGGCTACAAAGTGAGCTCAAGGCCAGCCTGAACTGCATAGCGAGAGACTCTGTCTCAAAAAGACAGAAGAAAAAAAAAAAAAGCTTTTGTAAATAAGGAGGGGAGGAGAGACTGAAGAGCGAGGAACAAAAAAAGAAAAAGCAGCAGCAAGATATATCATGTACAGGTACAAATTCCCTAAGATGAATGTTATCATTATGTACATCTAAAATGCACCCATAAAATTAGATTTAAAAATCACATGCCGTCAGGAGCCCAGTGAGGAAGGCTGCAGCTGTTGCGCTCCCTCCTGCCGGGCTGTGAACCATCCCTTTGTCCAGAGAGGGCTCCTCACAGTGCCGCAGGCTGCTGTCCACAGGGCCCTTACTGTGTGCTTCATGACGGTCTTCAAGCAGGAGAAACAGGAAGGACAGACTGACGCGGCGGCCTGGCAGACACCCCAGCTCCAGGCGTCCGGGGAGCCGGGAACCTGCCCCCAGTGGAGAGGAGGTGACTGTTTGCTCCCTCCTTCTTTACTGAAAGACAGCAAAGGTTATTTCATCCTCGCCCGGGTCAAGTCCCTTCCAAGTCTCCTCTGCCCCAGCTTCTCCCCCAAGCCCTGACCCCCCCAGTCACTGGGGTGCCTACTGCTCTGAATCCAAGGAGTTTACTGCGGGGTGCAGGCCCCGAAGCTGCAAGGGGACCCGGAACCCCTCAGCCGCACACCCCGACCGCTGGGGTAGGTGGAGCGGCTTCTGCGCAGCCTGTGTCCTCTGATACCGCTATCTGGGGTAAGCCGCCCCGCCTCAGTCCTCCGCCCTGGGCCGGCACGGCGGGACTGGCCTCAGCGGGCCGCTCTCCCCTCGCCGTCTTCCAGCCCTGGGCCTCTCCGGAGCCCCCCATTCGCTCCTAGGCGGGGTCTCCAGTCTCGGCCTGGGCCTTCTCCACATTGGCCGCCCACATCTGGCCGCAGACAACCGCAGGGAACTGTGTGGGCGCGGCCGGGACCCCATGTCCTAACCCCCGGCTTCCAGGCCACCTTCCCTTCCAGCCACGCCCCACAGCCTGGGGGCCTGTTCTCGGGACACCCCCGATTTTACCTCCAGCAGTGTCTCCGAAAACACTCCTCGAGGTCCCCTGGAGCGCGGGTGGAGGTCACCCAGGCCCCCCACCCCAGGTCCTTCGCCCCAAAGTCACGGCCTCCCGCCCCCGTCCTGGTCCTAGTAGATGCTCACGGCTGCCGGGACACGTGTGTGGCTTCCAGGACGCGCCGAGGCCGCACAAAGGGGGCTCCGGGCCGCGCACGCGGGGCTGCGGGCGTGCACGGGCGGGGGCCTCGGGCGGGCTTCTCGGGGTGACCCCCTCCCCCCGCGTCGGGTTCTCCGTCGCCC